>NC_042615.1:837124003-837240661 GCF_901001135.1 Rhinatrema bivittatum
TGATGGTGCAGCAGTTATTATTACCCTTAATCAATAAACCTTGATACTGTTGATGCAACTCCATCATTGCTCTCTGCTTCAATGGCAGAGGGAGAAGGGGAATTGGATTTGTTCAGCAATCAACAAGGGCCTGACTTTATGGTCTGGGGAAACAAGTATGGGGAAACTTGCTGATGCGGCATGATTACCCTTAACCAATAACTAACACTTTGATGCAACTCAAACATTGCTCTCTGCTTCAAGGGCAAGGCATAACAGGGAATTGGATTCCAGCAATCAACGAGGGCCCTGACTTTGCACTGTGGGAAACTGATACACGGGGTACTAGCAACCAAAGAGGGCCCTGACTTTTATGGTCTGGGAAACTGATAGGCATGGGGTAACTTCCACAGCTCAGCACATACTACCATAAGCTTACTGGGCAGACTGGTTGGACCATTTAGCCTTTTCTGCCATCATTTCTATGTTTCTTTCAGTCTCTTGTCCTGTATGTTCCTCTTATTAGATTGAATGCTCTATGATCAGGGATGTCTTATTTCTGTGTTTGTACAGTGCCTCGTATGTGTAGTGTATAGAATGTTGAGTAGTACTTACACACGTGTCCTTCTTGGATTAATCATGAACACATGTCAGTCAGAACATCACTGTGTTCTTTTCACACAGAAATATAGAGAGATTCCAGAAAGTATAAGTAGAAATCTGCAGACAAAAAGTGAACTGCGAACTGTTGCAATCGCCAACCTTCCCTCCCAACGCCGGCCAGGCTGAGCAGCCCCAGACTTCCTGTCCACGGCGCCCAACCTTCTCCGTCCATCTTCCAGCTCCCTGTTGCAAGCAACACCGCCACTGCCTTAACTTCCAGTCGGAGGCCCCCCTAGGTGGTCGCACACAAACAGCTTCAAATTTAAAGGGCCTGCGCTGGGAAATCCTCCCCCGGCCCCTCCAAATGATGCTCCAGCTCCTCCTATTTCAGGCAAGCTCTGACTCTGTAGTAACCAGCAGTACTGTCAGGTCAGGAGGGGAAGGGGACATGAGACTGCACAGAATGCTCTATTTTGCTGCTTCCTGCTCCAGTCCTTCCCTCTGATCCCTTACACACCACAGTAGAACAGAACAGAGAGAGCCAGTCTGTTCTAGTCTCATCTCTCCCTCCTTCTCCAGACCTGGCAGTACTGCAGATTACTACAGAGGAAGAATGGAGGGGCTGGGGAAGTGATCAGAGGGGAAGGACTGAAGCAGAAAGCACCGCAATAGAGCAGAGCAGAGAAGAGCCATTCTGTTCTAGTCTCATCTCCCCCTCCTTCTCCTGACCTGGCATTACTGCTGTTTGTACAGAGGCAGAAGGGAGGGGCTGGGGAATGGATCAGAGGGGAAGGACTGAAGCAGAAAGCACCACAATAGAGCAGAGCAGAGAAGAGCCTTCTGTTCTAGTCTCATCTCCCCCTCCTTCTCCTGACCTGGCATTACTGCTGTTTGTACAGAGGCAGAAGGGAGGGGCTGGGGAAGATATCAGAGGGGAAGGACTGAAGCAGAAAGCACCACAATAGAACAGAGCAGAGAAGAGCCATTCTGTTCTAGTCTCATCTCCCCCTCCTCCTCTCCTGACCTGGCATTACTGCTGGTTGTACAGAGGCAGAAGGGAGGGGCTGGGGAAGTGATCAGAGGGGAAGGACTGAAGCAGAAAGCACCACAATAGAGCAGAGCAGAGAAAGCCATTCTGTTCTAGTTTTTATCTCCCCTCCTTCTCCTGACCTGGCATTACTGCTGTTTGTACAGAGGCAGAAGGGAGGGTCTGGGGAAGTTATCAGAGGGGAAGGACTGAAGCAGAAAGCACCACAATAGAGCAGAGCAGAGAAGAGCCATTCTGTTCTAGTCTCATCTCCCCCTCCTTCTCCTGACCTGGCAGTACTGCTGTTTGTACAGAGGCAGAAGGGGAGGGCTGGGAAGTGATCAGAGGGGAAGGACTGAAGCAGAAAGCACCACAATAGAACAGAGCAGAGAAGAGCCATTCTGTTCTAGTCTCATCTCCCCCTCCTTCTCCTGACCTGGCAGTACTGCTGGTTACTACAGAGGCAGAAGGGAGGGGCTAGGGAATGGATCAGAGGGGAAGGACTGGAGCAGGAAGCACCATAATAGAACAGAGCAGAGAAGAGCCATTCTGTTCTAGTCTCATCTCCCCCCCTTCTCCTGACCTGGCATCTACTGCTGTTTGTACAGAGGCAGAAGGGAGGGGCTGGGGAAGTGATTAGAGGGGAAGGACTGGAACAGGAAGCACCACAATAGAGCAGAGCAGAGAAGAGTCATTCTGTTCTAGTCTCATCTCCCCTCCTTCTCCTGACCTGGCATTACTGCTGTTTGTACAGAGGCAGAAGGGGGGCTGGGGAAGTGATTAGAGGGGAAGGACTGAAGCAGAAAGCACCACAATAGAGCAGAGCAGAGAAGAGCCATTCTGTTCTAGTCTCATCTCCCCCTCCTTCTCCTGACCTGGCATTACTGCTGGTTGTACAGAGGCAGAAGGGAGGGGCTGGGGAAGTGATCAGAGGGGAAGGACTGGAACAGGAAGCACCACAATAGAACAGAGCAGAGAAGAGCCATTCTGTTCTAGTCTCATCTCCCCCTTCTTCTCCTGACCTGGCATTACTGCTGTTTGTACAGAGGCAGAAGGGAGGGGCTGGGGAAGTTATCAGAGGGGAAGGACGGAAGCAGAAAGCACCACAATAGAACAGAGCAGAGAAGAGCCATTCTGTTCTAGTCTCATCTCCCTCCTTCTACTGACCTGGCATTACTGCTGGTTGTACAGAGGCAGAAGGGAGGGTGGGGGAAGTTATCAGAGGGGAAGGACGGAAGCAGAAAGCACCACAATAGAACAGGGCAGAGAACGTAAGAACATACATAATAACATAAGACATGCCATACTGGTCAGACCAAGGTCCATCAAGCCCAGCATCCTGTTTCCAACAGTGGCCATCCAGGCCATAAGAACCTGCAAGTACCCAAAAACTAAGTCTATTCCATGTAACCATTGCTAATGGCAGTGGCTTTCTCTAAGTGAACTTAATAGCAGGTATGGACTTCTCCTCCAAGAACTTATCCAATCCTTTTTTAAACACGCTCTATACTAACTGCACGAACCCCCTCTCTGGCAACAAATTCCAGAGTTTAATTGTGCGTTGAGTGAAAAGAACTTTCTCCGATTAGTTTTAAATGTGCCCATGCTAACTTCATGGAGTGTCCCCTAGTCTTTCTACTATCCGAAAGAGTAAATAACCTATTCACATCTACCCGTTCTAGACCTCTCATGATTTTAAACACCTCTATCATATCCCCCCTCAGTCGTCTCTTCTCCAAGCTGAAAAGTCCTAACCTCTTTAGTCTTTCCTCATAGGGGAGTTTTTCCATTCCCGTTATCATTTTGGTAGCCCTTCTCTGTACCTTCTCCATCGCAATTATATCTTTTCTGTTCCAGTCTCACCTCCACTCCCCCTCCTGACCTGGCAATACTGCTGGTTACTACAGAGGCAGAAGGAAGGGGCTGGGGAATGGATCAGAGGGTTTTTTTCTATGCTTATCCCTGCTCTACTACTCACCCCACTTATTCACCCTCATCCCTATCTGCAATCAACAAAGGTGGAGGACAGGAGCAGATGAAGTTGGAGCTGACAGGAGAGCAAAAGAAGAGCCAATCATCAGACTGTGAAGCCCTTTCCATCGGGTCCAAATGCCCACCCATCGACTATGGGGAAGAGAGGCTCTTCTGTGGTCTTCTCTGGTCTTCTGCTCCAGGCTCAGCAGCTCAATGTGTCCACATGGCTAAGGATTCAGCTGACAGCAGAAGGAGGAGGAAGTCACACAAAGCTCCAGTCAGGCCAGAATAGTTTGTGGCAAGAGAAAGGGAATGCTGAAAGGGGGTGAGAGGAGGGAGTGAATGTAGTTGATTAATACTTGGGGGAGAAGTGAATGAAGTGAATGCTTGGAGGAGAAGTGTAGAAGAGGAGTGAATGGTGCAAGAGTTGGGAGAAAAAGCACAAGTGAGCTTATGTGGAGAAGATGAGAGGTGAATATTGTTTCCCTCCCTATTTACTTAAAGTCACCAATGAAATGGACTGACTGACCCCTTATTCCTCTCTAAGATCCAAGCTGCCACATATTCTGCAAAGGTTTGAATGGACCACAGCTTGGCTGGGGGAAAGAGAGGGAAAGAGAGAGAGATGGCTGGGATAGGATGTTGTATCAGATCCATGTGGGGGGAGTGGAGGTGGCATGAGAGAGCCAGGGATGGGGACAGAAGGGGCTGAAAAGAAAGGGGAAAGGCCATGGAAGGAAGTGAGAAAGCCAGGAGGAAGTGTATGTGTGCAAAAGAGTCAGCGGTGTAAAATGGAGGTGGGTGATAACAGAAATAGCATGAGGGTGGGGCAGAGATGGTGATGAGGATGTGTGGTGAGAGATCCATAGGGGGTGATAGGGAAGAGAGGGTGAGGATTGGTGACATTCACAGATAGTGAAAGCAGAAGTTAGATTGAGAGAAGAGGTGAGGGGGTAACAGAGCTAGAAGGGGTGATAGGGCCGAGGGAAAATGGAAGCTAGAGGTGTGATTGGGTGGAGGAATGAGAGAGCCATTTAAAACAGGAAAAAAACCTTCCTTCTAACATAGCAACAATCTATCACTGATTTACGATGCACCATCATTGATCAGATTATTCCATCATAGAAGGATTCGATATTGTTGCTCTTCTTAATCACTACGAGCAGTACTGGATTTTCATTTTAATCTTCATCGATTGCCTTAAATGAAGAGTTGGAGTCGTTCTCTATGATTTAGTGAGGGAGCGGTAGATATTGAAAGGAAATGTCTAGTTAAGTTATGCGGATAAGACGTATGTGGTGAACTTAAAAGGAATATTCAGTAGCATGGCTGGGCTCAATATCCCCAAATAAGTCACTAGTTACCCAGATACCTTTTGTCCGGGTAACTTTAGACCAGCTAATGAGCAGGTCTAACTTATCCGGTTAACTTAACCAGATAAGTTCAAATATTGCAACTTTTCTGGCTCAACTAGCTGGATAAATAGCTCCTCCCTGAATTGCCCATCTCCCAGATAAGCGGCAGCCCCTGTAGGACTGATTTTGATCTTCTAATGAAGATTTCCCCTGATGTAGATTACATGAAAAAAGGACAGTGCTGGTTTTTATCTCTGCAGGTGGGCAGCCCTGAGATTAATTCTTAGCCATTGGATTTTAACTGCATAAGAAAAGCATTAGTAAAAATTGGACAGAGACATTTTAGGACTGACGATTATAGCATGAATCATCATTAGATATAAGTACACAGTTCTAAGAACGATGATCCTTCTCTGTAAGTACAGGAGGTCCTCACAGTTTCATTATTTACAAGGAAGGATATTTGCACTGTTCCATGAAGCTGTCCAGATAATTCTCTGAGCGTGATGCTTCTGATCAGAGATGCAATACACTTCATGCTTTCATTCATCACATCATGGTGTATTCCAGCTTTGCTTACATGATTGCTTTAGGAATAAAAATAATAGTAGACATGTCAACTATTATTTACATACTGCTACCTATCCTTTATCTCCCCCTGCTGCCATTACATTTGATAGCTCACGCTCTCCCCTCCCACGGTATTTCAACTTATACCCCTAGACCCTTCTGACCAAACTTTGTCTCAAACCTGTTATACATTCCCAAACTTAGGTATAACAAACACAGACCTCCTACAAACCACACCACGCGCCACCACTCATACCTCAAATCTATTCATACAACTATGATATCTCCACCACTCACTCAGATTATTGGATTACTGCACTAACACTCATTCTTTTCAATGCCCAGTCCCTTAACAAAAAAACCTCTATACTCAATGACATCCTCTTAGATGAAACACCCGACATTTGTGCTGTAACCGAAACCTGGTTAAAGATACTGACAATGTCCTCCTTAACCAACTTCCTAATAATATTTATGATATTATATCAATTCCCAGACCCAAAAGAAAGGTGGAGGCATTCTACTAGCCGCCACCAAACAACTCAAACTTGCCCTTCATGCTACTTCCCCTCCACCTAAACTTGAAATTGGATTGTTTAAGGCTCCTTCAATCCAAATATGTCTCATATACGCCCCACCTGGTACACTTAACAACAACCCTTCTGCTCTAATAGAATATATTGCCAAAAATATCTCCATTGATTTACCAGCCATTATCTTAGGGGATTTCATTCTTCACGTCGATGCTACTCCTCGCACACCCAGTTGTTCCTCCTTCTTAGAAGCAATGAAATCATTAGGATACAACCAAATCATAAACTTTCCTACTCACAAAGCTGGCCATTCACTCGGATAAGTGGATAAGTGCAAGGTGATGCATTAGGGAAAAATAACCCATGCTATAATTACACGATGTTGGGTTCCATATTAGGTGCTGCTACAACCCAAGAAGAGATCTGGGTGTCATAGTGGATAACACATTGAAATTGTCGGTTCAGTGTGCTGCGTCAGTCAAAAAAGCAAACAGAATGTTGGGAATTAGAAAAGGAATGATGAATAAAACGGAAAATGTCATAATGCCTCTGTATCGCTCCATGGTGAGACCGCACCTTGAATACTGTGTACAATTCTGGTCGCCGCATCTCAAAAAAGATTAATTGCGATGGAGAAGGTACAGAGAAGGGCTACCAAAATGATAAGGGGAATGGAACAACTCCCCTATGAGGAAAGACTAAAGAGGTTAGGACTTTTCAGCTTGGAGAAGAGACGACTGAGGGGGGATATGATAGAGGTGTTTAAAATCATGAGAGGTCTAGAACGGGTAGATGTGAATCGGTTATTTACTCTTTCGGATAGTAGAAAGACTAGGGGACACTCCATGAAGTTAGCATGGGGAACATTTAAAACTAATCGGAGAAAGTTCTTTTTTACTCAACGCACAATTAAACTCTGGAATTTGTTGCCAGAGAATGTGGTTTGTGCAGTTAGTATAGCTGTGTTTAAAAAAGGATTGGATAAGTTCTTGGAGGAGAAGTCCATTACCTGCTATTAAGTTCACTTGGAGAATAGCCACTGCCATTAGCAATGGTTACATGGAATGGACTTAGTTTTTGGGTACTTGCCAGGTTCTTATGGCCTGGATTGGCCACTGTTGGAAACAGGATGCTGGGCTTGATGGACCCTTGGTCTGACCCAGTATGGCATTTTCTTATGTTCTTATGTTCTTAACCAATATATTGTTACTGAATCGCTATCATACACTACTATCCCGTGGTCTGACCACTATATCATAAGATCCACAAATATACTAGAAAGGCCCCCTCCCCCCCCCTACCACAGCCGCCACAATACAATTCCGCAAATCTTGCAGCAAAGATGAGCTTACTGTGGCTTTTTCACACTCCCTAAACAATCTCAACACTACAAATGCTGACACCACTCTCGCTTCTTGGAATGAGCACACCCTAACAGTTGCAGACAGCATCTGCCCCCTTATCACCAAACAACTATCTTCCCAAAAAAATGCAAAAAAACCCTGGTACAAAACTAATCTTAAAGAACTTAAACAAGCCCTCAGGAAAGCTGAAAGGATTTGGCGCAATGACCCTTCCCCAACACTACTTGCGCGCTACAAAACTTCCCTACACAATTACAACAAGGAAATAAATACTGCCAAAAAGAACTTCTATGCCACCAAAATTCATCAGTACCAATTCAACCCTAAGGCTCTGTTTGAATATGTCAGCTCCCTAACCAGTCTCTCCCCAAATATCATCCCAGTAGAACAAGCCAAATCTAAATGTGAACAATTGGCAATATTTTTCCACGAGAAAGTTAATAAACTTATGACTCGTTTTCCTCCCATCCCTCACACACCACAAAACAATTACACCCATCCAATCTACCAACCCCACAGCAACTCTTACACAGTTTGAACACACTACTGACTTAGAAATTGAATCCTTACTTAAAAATATGAGACCAGCAACTCACCCTTCTGATACCATTCCCACGAAAATTCTCCTCACTATACCAGACCTAATAGCCCAGCCAATTTCAGTGATTATTAACGCATCTATTGATGCGGGCATGGTTCCCAATCCATTAAAACAGGCAATTCTTAAACCCTCCCTCAAGAAACCTAAATTGGACCCTACTGATCTGAGCAATTACCGCCCCATCTCCAACCTTCCGTTCATTGCAAAAATCTTAGAAAAAACTATCAATCGCCAACTCAGTGAATATTTAGATGAGCATCTGATCCTATCCCCATCTCAATATGGTTTTCGGAAACTACACAGCACAGAAACCTTGCTTTTATCACTGTCAGACTACTTGATCAAAAGTTTAGACAAAGGACTATCCCATCTGCTAATAATCTTAGACATTTCGGCGGCATTTGATACAGTCAGCCATCAGATACTCCTCAAACGCCTTGATGAGATTGGCATTAATGGCACCGCCCACAATTGGTTCATTTCATACCTCAGCAACAGGAATTATAAAGTCGAATTAGGCAACCATGAATCTAAGGAAATTCCCCTTGCTCATGGAGTCCCCTCAGGGCTCCTCCCTGTCTTCCACGCTATTTAATATCTACCTGTTACCCCCTCTGCCAGCTCCTGTCCAGCCTTTAGATGCCACACTATTTGAACGCCGACGATGTACAAATTCAAATTCCTATTACTGACTCCATACCTAAAGCCCTTGATATCTGGAATACAACACTGAATGCTATCAACAAACTACTTAATTCCATGCAACTTGCTCTTAACACTACAAAAACTGAACTCATGGTTATAACTTCTCCCACACACTCTCCCATACTACACCGACATTGCCTATTACAATACCCCACACCCAATTTTCCCTCCAATTACGTGATCTAGGATCATACTAGACGAACACATGACATTCAAAAAATATATCAATACAATACTGAAAGAATGTTTTTTCAAGATCCACACAATTAAAAAACTAAAACCCTTATTACATTTCAATGACTTCCGCACCGTACTCCAAGCAATGGTATTCTCTAAAATTGACTATTGTAATGTGCTGCTATTAGGAGTACCCAAAAATGCCATCAGTCCGTTACAAATTCTACAGAACACTTCAGCTCGCATCCTCACCAACACTACTTCAAAAGAGCATATTACACCTATTCTTAAACGATTACATTGGCTACCCATTTGTTGGATTCGTGGACCCTTGGGCCGATCGGAACCAGAGGAGAAGTTACTGTAGATGGTGGCAGCAGTGGCCCCGACCAGGAGGTGGCAAGGACGGGCTCGGAACTGGTCGAAGGAGGAACTCTGGAAGCCCTATGCGACCAAGGGCTTTGGCGAGGAGGGTGGAGACGACGGAGCTGGTCCATTGGTGGGAAGATCTTCGCCCTGGAAGCCGATCCTCCCCCGAGAGGAGCTCGTAGGAGTTCGGCCCGCTGGGACTTAGGAGATTCACCCTGGAAGCCGGAGTCCCCCCAGGAGGAGCCTGTAGGAACCCGGCCGCTGGGACTTAGGAGGACCCGCGGGGGCCGAGTCAGACGAAGTCCAAGGTTGATTGCCGAAGGGTCATCGCTCGCCAGTCCAGAGTCAGGAACCAATGGATCACCGTAAGCCAGTCCGAGGTCAGGAGCCAAAGAGTCAACGTAAGCAGGTCCGGGGTCAGAAGCCAGAGGATCACCGTAAGCCAAACCGAGGTCAGAAGCCAGGAATCGTCGTAAGCCAGTCCAAAGTCAAGACCCAAGAAACACCGTCAGCCAATCCGGGATCAGGAAACAAGAGGAGCAGGAGAACTCAGGATGCAGCAACTTGAGACAGGAGAACCTGGGAACCTCGTTGCAAGGCCCAGGAGAGGACTGCATGGCTTAAGTAGCCCCTATGGCGTCTGACGTCACCCGAGGGAGGAAGCAGGTTTCGCGCGCTTGGCCCTTTAAATCTCGGGCCGACCCGCGCCGCGTGCCGCCTAGGGGGCGGGCCAGCCGCGGCCGGACGCCGGCTGCTCCGCCGGAGTGAAGGCATGGCGGGAGAAGCAGAGAGGCAGGCCCGGGCACTGCACGCAGTGCCGGGAGCGCGGCGGCAATCGTCCCTGGAGGCCCGAGGGGAGTGGGGAGAGCCCGGAAGCCCCAGGAGGTAGGCGATGCGGCCGGGGCTGACCCGGGACCGCAACAGTACCCCCCCCCCCTCCTACTCCCCTCCCCCTCCCGCCCAGTTCTGGATGCCGAGAATGGAACTCCCGAAGAAGGTTCTTATCCAGGATGTGGGAAGAGGGCTCCCAGGAATTCTCCTCCGGACCATAACCCTCCCAAGACAGTAGGTACTCCCAGCGGCGGCGACGGCACCGGACATCCAATACCTCTTTTACCGTGTAGGTGACATCCTGATCGGAGGAAACCTCGGAGGGCTCTAGCGGGGAAGCCCGAAATCGGGAGAGCACCAGCGGCTTGAGGAGGGACACGTGGAAGACATCATGGATCTTGAGCGTGGAAGGCAGACGCAATCGATAGGATACAGCCCCTACGCGTTCGGCCACCGGAAAGGGTCCAATGTAACGAGGCGCGAGTCTCATGGACGGAGTCCTCAATTGGATGTGCTTAGTGCTTAGCCATACCCTTGTCCCGGGTAAGAAGACCGGAGCGGGCCGTCGAAACCTAATCTTCATTTGCCTTAAAGCGGCTGCCGTACTGCGAAGTTTTCTCCTGAGTGGCAAGCCAGAGGGCTGGAGCTGGCTGGCCGTTAGCTGCGCTGCCGGGGAGGCGACCTGCACAGGTAATGGCAACGGTGGTCTAGGAACTCTCCCATAAACTGTTGGAAGGGAGGTTGTAGCGTAGCGGAGTGCTTGTGGCGATTATAGGAAAATTCCGCCCAGGGAATGAGAGAGACCCAGTGTGTCTTGGAGCTCATCTACAAACGCTCTGAGGAAGGTCTTTAGAGAGCGGTTAGTCCGCTCCACCTGTCCGTTACCCTGGGGGTGAAAGGCCGTGGTAAAGTCTAGTTGTATCCCAAATTTTTGCATAATGCCCTCCAGTACTTGGCTGTGAATTGGGGACCTCGATCGGAAGCAATATGCAAAGGTAGTCCGTGTAGGCGGAAAATATGCTGGACAAAGAGATCAGCCAGCTCAGGGGCTATAGGTAGCTTGGGAAGCGGGATAAAATGAGCCATTTTCGAAAACCAGTCAACGGTGACCCAAATCACGGTCTTACCCTCAGAGGGAGGTAAATCCACCACAAAGTCGGTGGAGAGATGGACCATGGTTCTGTGGGAATAGGAAGCGGCTGGAGCAGGCCCCAGGGGCGGCCCGGAGGCGGTTTTTGTTGTGCGCATGTGGGACAGGACTGAACATAGTGCCGAACATCCTCTCTCACTCTTGCCACCAATAGAACTAAGTGAGCAACTCAAGGGTACGAGAATCCCAGGATGACCAGCCGTCAGGGAGTCTGTGCCCACGCCAGAACCTTTCTCCGAGAACGAGCCGGAACCACCGTCTTCCCTTCAGGTCCCAGTTCCATGGCTGCCAGTAGGACTTTAGCTGGATCTAGAATGTATTGAGGAGTTCTCCAACATCGTCAACCTCTGTGGTGCGGGAAAGGGCATCCCCCGAACATTCTTGGCTGCGGGTCGGTAGCGAAGAGAGAAGTCGAACCGACTAAAAAAGAGACCAGCGGGCCTGTCGGGGATTGAGCCTCTGCGCATGAGACAAGTACTGCCAAGTTCTTGTGGTCGGTGTACACTATGACCGGATGTTGGGCTCCCTCCAGCCACTGGCGCCACTCCTCGAAAGCTAACTTTATGGCCAACAGTTCTTTGTCACCAATCCCGTAATTCTTCTCTGCCGGTGAAAACTTGCGGGAGAAGTATGAACAGGGCCAGGTTTTGCCGGTCTGGGAGGTTTGGAGCAGCACCGCCCCCACCGCAACGTCAGAGGCATCCACTTTCTACGATAAACTGATGCTGAGGATCTGGATGTCGGAGACAAGCGTCCTGTAAGAAGCATCCTTAAGATCCTGGAAGGCCTGGACAGCGGCGGGAGGCCAGTCCTCGCGCATCCGCACCCTTCCGTGTGAGAGCAGTCAGGGGAGCTACCAGGCTGGAGTAGTGCGGAATGAACTGTCGGTAAAATTAGCAATCCTAAGAACCGTTGGAGTGCTTTCACTCCCGACGGCTGCGGCCAGATCTTGATGGCGCTCACCTTGTCGGGGTCCATCCGAAGCCAGTAGAGGAGACAATATACCCCAGGAAAGGCAATGATTCCTGTTCAAACTGGCATTTCTCTAGTTTGGCATACAACGGTTTCCCTTAGTTTCCGTAGAACTTGGCGCACGTGTTGCCGATGTGCCTCGAGGTCTTGAGAATATATCAATACACTCGTCTAAATATACGATGACGGAAGTGTATAGAAAGTCACGGAGCACCTCGTTCATAAGATTTTGGAATACCGCTGGGGCGTTACAGAGACCAAAAGGCATGACCAGATACTCATAATGGCCGTCCCTGGTGTTAAAAGCGGTCTTCCACTCGTCCCCGGGCGGATGCGCACGAGGTTATAAGCGCCTCTGAGGTCCAATTTGGTGAACACACGGGCCCCTTGGGAGGCGATCCAGAAGCTCCGGAATCAGAGGCAACGGGTAACGGTCTCGGCGAGTGATCTGGTTCAAACCCCTAATCAATACAGGGGCGAAGAGACCCGTCTTTCTTCCCTACGAAGAAAAACCCGGCCCCGGCGGGGATTTAGAAGGTCGGATGAAACCCCGGTCCAAGTTTTCCTTTATATATGCGGACATAGCTTGGGTCTTGGGCAGAGACAGGGGGACTCTCCCACGGGGCGGGTGGTTTCCTGGCAACAAGTTGATTGCGCAATCAAAGGGTCGATGCTCTGGGAGTAATTCTGCCTTTTCCTTAGAGAAGACATCCTGGAAGGCACGGTACTGTGGTGGTATCGTCAATGGAGTTGTGAGGAGCGGAATTGTTTGCAGCGGGCGTGTGGGAAGGCAATGACGGTGGCACGCGGGACTCCAGGAATAGTCTGAAGGGATCTCCAATCAATCACCGGTGAGTGTTCCCTAAGCCAGGGTAACCCAGGATGACTGGGTGGATGGATCTTTCAAGAATAAGATGGAGGGCCCCAACCAGCATCTTCAGAGGACCTGTGCGCGTGGAAATGGTTCCAGGAAGTGGATTCCCCTGAATGGAAGAGACACGCATAGGCGGTTCTTGGGGACAAACGCCGAGCTGGAGCTGTTGTACTAGGTCCTGGAGGATGAAATTCCCCCCGGAAAGAATCGAGTAAGGCTAGGGTATCGAACCCTCCTCCAGGAAGACAAAGTCGTACCGGAACGGTACATGTGGAGTTGGAAGAAATGTTGCCTAGAGTCAACTCCCCACTGAGCTCTAGGTTCGGGCGTTTCCCGGACGCTCGGCACAGCGTGCTAGGAAATGCCCCTGGGCCCCGCAATACAGGCACAGTCCTTGGGAGCGTCGGCGCCTCCGTTCCTCGGCCGAGAGAGGCCCCAACCCAATTGCATGGGTTCTTCAGGTGGAAGGGCAGCTGTCGTAGGTGGGGTGGCTCGAACCTGAGGTGGCATGGTTCGACGAACGGCCTGCCCCTGGCCGGTTCTCCGCTCCCGAAAGCGGCGCTGGATGCGACAATCGACTCGTCCCGCCAGTTCTACGAGCTCCTGGAGGTCGTCCGGAAGGTCCCGGGCCACGAGTTTCGTCCTGGAGCCATGGGGAAAAGGCCCTCCAAGAAAATTCCATGTAGGCTGTCCTCCCCCCAGGCTAATTCGGAGGCGAGGGTCTGGAACTCCATAGCATATTCCTCAAGGGGGCGATTGCCCTGCCTCAGCTGGAGCAGTTCTGAGGCCGCCGTAGAGGCGCGAGACGGTTCATCAAAAATCCTCCGGAAAGCCTTAACAAAGTGCACTAGGTTATTCAGCCTGGAATCCTGGCGCTCCCCAGAGGGAGGAGGCCCACGCCAAGGGTTTCCCGTCCAGGAGAGAAATGATGTAGGTCGTCTTTCCCGATCCGTGGGGAATTGCGCGGGCAGAAGGTCGAAGCGGATATAACACTGGTTGAGGAATCTCCGGCACGCCTTGGATCTCCCGGTACCGAGGCGGGGGAAGGCATCTGCACCGGAGCAAAGGAACCCGTAGGGGCCTGAGACGAGGATGCTGCAGGGCTGGCTGTGGAGGCCCCCTCAACCCAATCAGCCAGGCGTTGGAACTGTTGACATCAAGGTATCGAGGCATATTTGTTGCTGTTGTAGCTTCTGGGCTAAACCCGGAATAGCCTTGAGGCCGGCGAGGTCCGCCGGGTCCATGGCCCTTGCAATCTGTTGGATTCGTGGACCCTGGGCCGATCGGAAACCAGAGGAGAAGTTGCTGTAGATTGGTGGCAGCAGTGGCCCCGACCGGGAGGCGGCAAGGACGGGCTCGGAACTGGTCGAAGGAGGAACTCTGGAAGCCCTATGCGACCAAGGCTTTGGCGAGGAGGGTGGAGACGACGGAGCTGGTCCAGTGGTGGGAAGATCTTCGCCCTGGAAAGCCGATCCTCCCCCGAGAGGAAGCTCGTAGGAGTTTGGGGCCGCTGGGACTTAGGAGATTCACCCTGGAAGCCGGAGTCCCCCCAGGAAGAGCCTGTAGGAACCCGGCCCGCTGGGACTTAGGAGGACCCGCGGGGGCCGAGTCGGACGAAGTCCAAGGTTGATTGCCGAAGGGTCGTCGCTCGCCAGTCCAGAGTCAGGAACCAATGGATCACCGTAAGCCAGTCCCGAGAGTCAGGAGCCAAAGAGTCAACGTAAGCCGGTCCGGGGTCAGAAGCCAGAGGATCACCGTAAGCCAAACCGAGGTCAGAAGCCAGGAATCGTCGTAAGCCAGTCCAAAGTCAAGAGCAAGAAACAACCGTCAGCCAATCCGGGATCAGGAAACAAGAGGAGCAGGAGAACTCAGGATGCAGCAACTTGAGACAGGAGAACCTGGGAACCTCGTTGCAAGGCCCAGAGGAGAGGGACTGTAGGGCTTAAGTAGCCCCTACGGCTTCTGACGTCACCCGAGGGAGGAAGCAGGTTTCGCACGCTTGGCCCTTTAAAATCTCGGGCCGACCCGCGCGCGTGCGCCTAGGGTGGCGGGGCCAGCCGCGGCCGGACGCCGGCTGCTCCGCCGGCTGCTCCGCCGGAGTGAAGGCATGGCGGCAGAAGCAGAGGCAGGCCCGGGCACTGCACGCGAGTGCCGGGGAGCGTGGCGGCAAGCGTCCCTGGAGGCCCGAGGAGGATGGGGAGAGCCCGGAAGCCCCGGGAGGTAGGCGATGCGGCCGGGGCTGACCCGGGACCCGCAACATTACATTGGCTACCCCATTCACTTTCGCATTCAATATAAAGCTTTAACCCTCATACACAAAGCCCTTCACAAATCAGAAATGAAACTGGTTCTCCAACTCCTTACAATTTCATACCTCTAAATGGGCCGATCAGAAACCCATACATAGCTACCTTGCCAATCCCCTCACCCCAACTTTTCAAATATACATCCACTAAGGCCCGCGCCCTGGTCTCTAGCTGGCCCAACCTTATGGAATTCTATGCCCACTGAACTACGACTAGAACAGTCCCCAAAGATCTTCAAGAAGGAATCTCAAGACATGGTATTTACTCAAGCCTATACTTGATCCCCCCCTGCTCCTTCCCTCTTCTTCCACTCACCCTGCAAGCAAATTAGACATTATCCTTCTCGTCTACCAATTTCCTTTTGCAATATCTCTAAATTTCCAGCTCGGCCAACCTCTCTTTCTCCCCCCTCCCCTCCCTCTTTCTCCCCTCCTCTCTCCTCCCCCCCCCCCCCCTTTGCCCCTCTTTCTCTGTTTCTAACCGTTTATCTTTCTTAGTTATTCTTACTGTTAGTTTAATTATGTATTAGTTCTTAATTATTAAGTTGTTATATCTACATTGTTACCCTTTCCCTTAGTTATTTACTTACTAGTTTGTATTTATTACTACCTTGTTCCATGTACAATGCTTGCCATTTTGTTTTGTTTACTGTAAACCGACGTGATATCCTCGGATGAACGGCGGTATATAAACTCCAATAAATAAATAAATAACTTCCTCAGGAAGTAAAGTGAGCTGTGAGGCTGTGGTAAATGTCTGACGTATTCTCTTCTGCTTATTGCAGAGAAAGAGATCGTGAAGGAAGACATAGCAGGGATGTCTGTAGTGATTGAGTTTTGATCTTCTAATGAAGATTTCCCCTGATGTAGATTACATGAAAACAATGGACAGTGCTGGTTTTTATCCCTACAAGTGAGCAGCATTGAGATTAGTATTTGGCCATTGGTTATTTTAACTGCAGAAGGTAAACTTTATCAAAACATTGAGATAGAGAATTTTTAGGACTGATTATAACATGAATCATCATTAGATATGTGTACACCTTGAATTCTGTGTGCAATTCTGGTCACCACATCTCAAAAAGATATAGCTGCGATGGAGAAGGTACAGAGAAGGGCAACCAAAATGATAAAGGGGATGGAACAGCTCCCCTATGAGGAAAGGCTGAAGAGGTTAGGGCTGTTCAGCTTGGAGAAGAGACGGCTGAGGGGGGATATGATAAAAGTCTTTAAGATCATGAGAGGTCTTGAACGATAATATGGGCATGCAGGACCCCACTCGCTCGCAACCACCCCCTTACAATCAAATAATCACACAGGCATTTTCATTGTGGGTAAAACAAGGCCGCAGCTTTAATCATCCAATGGTCCGAGCTTACATCATATCATTAACACAAACAACTAGGACTTTGGTATTGCCCCACACCCCCACCCGTCTATCCGCCACCTTCCGGCAGGATAGCTTAACCAGCCACTCGGCTCGCTCTTTGGCCCACACACGCCAGGTTCCGACTCCCGCCACTCTCCTGCAAGGAGCCAACCCGGGTGGACTCCCGCCGCCAATCCTGCAAGGATATATTGCAGGTAAAATTGGTAGCAGCAGGTCACCTATTTATTTTATTCAATTATATAGATTTATGTGCTGATTTCCAAATATAAGATTGAAGCAGTTCCCAATAAGCATGGACCATTACATGGGTGGCAGTTTGGCAATGCTGCACTCCCAGTGAATGGCAGAAAAGATGAGAAAACAGCCACCTGCAGATGCTCAGGCATGTTTGGGTAACATCTGGGCGATCTCCCTAGTGGTGCTGGTAATGACAAGACAAGGAAAAGTGATGTTTGCAGATATCATGTTTAGCAGGTATATATTTGGGAGACAGTAGTCCTGGGCATGATTATGGGTGGAGAGGAGGACATTAGAGGAGTTTCTATGACAGCTGCCTTTCCTGTCCACCTCAAATACCATTTTGATCTGAATATTTGCTCTGCCCTTTTTATTAGTGCTATTGTTAAATACCTGGATATTTCCTGTTATTCACCTTTCAGAGTCCAAAATTAGTTTGAGTAACCTAATTAATATAATCATGGTTTTGATAACGAAGAGACCAATATTCAAATATTCTGACAATGGATAACTTAACCTGCTAAAATTAGTCAGAGAAGCTAACCAGTAAATTCAATAGGGTTAATGTCCCACTGCATATCAATGAATAAAATTATCTGGCTACCTTTTGTCAGATAACTTTAAACCTAATTAGCTATGTTTGAATGCATTCACTTAGGTTTAAAGGGGTGGTTATTCAAAAGTGGACGTTCAAGTAATGTAACTGATTAGAACTTATCCGGCTAAGTTACAATGTACATTCAGCGGCACGGCGATGTTACTGAATACATGTTAGGATCTGTGGGTGTGTGGGCCCTGGCAGAGGTGACAGATGGTACCAACCACGTGGAGGAGCCCCATGAGCCTCACCGTCGGGAGGCGAGGTCTCAGCTGATGTCAGACACAGTACAAGTCTAGAGTCTTTTTAAAAGAGGTAGAGCAGCACTAACCGCGGAGCGGAGGATGCAATAAAGTCCCACAGACACCGAGGTGTGGCAGGCCTGTGGAATGAGGAATACACAAGGAGGATAGATGGTACTGCAATGGTCCGCAGAGCAGGGTGCACTGACGAGAGTTCTCCAGCAGAGACGAGATGGTAGTGATCCGCGGAGTGGGGTACACCAATGAGGGTCTACAGTAGATATGGGAATGGTCCACAGCGTGGAATACATCGAAGAAGTCCTCCGTAGAGATGATAGTGGTCTGCAGAGCGGGGTACACCGAAGAGGGTCCTCAGTAGAAACGGTAATGGTCCGCAGAGTGGGGTAGACTAATGAGGTCCTCAGTAAAGATGATAATTGTATGAATAGCAGGGTACATGGCAGGAGTAGCGATGGCTCCAGGGAAGCCACGGGGAACGAGGCAGGCAGAAGTCCAGGGTATCAGGCCCTCCGAGGAATGGATAGCCAGAGATGAAGAGAGGGCCCCCAAGAAGCCGTTACCCATGACGTGTCACGCAAAGGAAGCAGGAACTGGAACGAATGGTCCATCTTGTGAGCGAGGCGGAATCAGCAATGAGGGAACTCTTTGCCAAGTCGTAGGTAGGCAGGGCTAGTCAGCTTAAATATCCTGGAGGGATGACGACATCCAGATGGGAACGACTCCGAGGTTCCCACCATGACGTGCTTAAGACTGGCCCATTCGTGTGCGCACCTACGGGATTCTGAGGGCAAGATGGCAGTTGGCAGTGTCTACGCTGTCCAGGGAGGACTGGGAGCGGTAGGCAGGTCGGAAGCTGCAAGGCTTCCCAACGGAGTCGAGATTGAACAGAAGGAGGTGAGCATGAGCAGCTGCAGCCGTCTGTCACCGACGGGTGTAACAGTACCCCCCTTCTTAGGGCCCCATCTCCGGGAATTTTGGTTTCTTGGGTGAGAAGCAAGGAACTGTTTGATCAGCTCTTTGTCAAGGATATTGACTGCAGGCTGCCAGCAGTTCTCTTCGGGACCAAATCCTTCCCACGAGATCAGATATTCCCAATGCTTCCGTGCTTCCTGAAGTCCAAGATGTCCTCAACTTGATATGTTATAACTTCCTCTGTGGCCAGAGGTTGGGGCTCAGGAGGTTTCTTGGAGAATTCAGATAGGATGAACGGCATTAAAAGTGAGATGTGGAAGGCGTTATGGATCTTCAGCGATGAGGGTAGACGAAGGCTGTAAGTGACCGGGCCCATCCGGTGAAGTATGGGGAAAGGCCCGATGTATCTGGGAGCAAAGCGAGCTGAAGGCAATTTTAAGCGAATAAAGCTAGTGCTGAGCCATACCTTGACTCTGGGATTCAACTGAGGGGCTGCCCGATGATGGGCATCATAGAACTTCTTGGATTTCAGGGCGGCTTGCTGTAGAAGTTGTTTGGTGTGTTCCCACAGTTGGTGCAGCTCTTGTGCAGAGGCTTGCGCTGCCAGAGAAGGTACAGACAGAGGAATTGGAAGAGGAGGCAGAGGCTGGCATCCATACACTACTTGGAAGGATGATGACCCAGTAGATGCAGACTGATGGGAGTTCAGGGCGAACTTGGCCCAGGGCTATGTAAGACAAGTCATTCTGCAGAGAGTTTACGTATCCCCGAAGGAACTGTTTCAGGGTTCGGTTTGTCCTCACTGCCTGGCTATTGGCCTGTGGGTGATAGGCCGATGTGAGATCCAAGGAGATGTTGAATATTTTACAAATTGACCTCCAAAACCTGGCAATGAATTGAACACCCCCCCTCCCCACCCAATCAAACAGTATGTGTCTCTGGAGTCCGTGGAGGCGGAAGATGTGACGGATAAAAAGTTTAGCTAACTCTGCGGCTGAAGGAAGACCAGGTAACGCCACAAAGTGAGCCATCTTTGAAAATCGGTCCACGGTGACCCAAATGGTGTTATTGCCACTGGAAGGAGGTACATCCACAATGAAATCCATGGCTATGTGTGTCCATGGCTCACTAGGTGCAGGACGAGGTTGTAGGAGACCCCAAGGATGGTCTGTCAGCAGCTTCTGACGAGCGCAAGTGGAGCATGATTCCACGTACACTTGGACATCTTTCTTCATGGTTGCCCACCAGTAGAACCTCTGAAGGGAAAAGAGAATTCTTGCTTGTCCGGGTTGGCCTGTGAGTAACGAATCATGCGCCCAGCGGAGGATAGTTTTGCGAAGAGGTCGGGGAACCACAGTCTTCCCGGCTGGCACTGTGAGTGTAGCAGAAATGAGTACTTTAGTCGGATCAATGATGTGCCGTGGAACATCTGGAACATCATCTGTGGTGAACGAATCAGAGAGAGCTTGTTCTGGAAATTATCCGGGAGTAGTTGCAGAGGTATAGAAGAGTGGAACCAGTTTGATAGATGTGGTCGGTTGTAGAGTGCGTCCGGGTTAAGGCTGCACCTCGGGGGAGGTCGAAGGAGGGATATGGTTGAGCACGGCATGGCCTCCGGGTATGCACGTGACGCTACAGCAAAGCGACGCCTAGCGAGTGGGACTATTAAGTCTGTCTCTCGCCTTAGGTGCGCTTGGGTGACGTCGTCGATGGAGCGATGCTGGCAGGTAAGTGTATGTGGAGCGTTCGATTCCGGCCTCGTGGCCGGTGCAGTTCCGTCGGTGGTAGGGCGAGAATTAGAGGCCTTACACCGATGGGTCCTGCGCCGGCTGCGCAGCCCTTCTCCCAGCTCCTACTGGGCCGTGGGGGTCACTGATCGTGGCGTCCGACGTCCGACGGGATCGCTGTGTCTGTAACTATATCTGTTGGTGCTCAGAGGCAAATGGTGGGCCTCAGAGGATGATGGTGGAGCTCAAGGGCCTTTCCGAGAGCTTGCAGTACCCGGATGTTAAGGAAGAGTGCAGATTCGTCAATAATGGAGGTGTAGCGAGTTGAGCCGTGCTTAGGTCGAGTCTCCACTCGGGGCTTCACGAAGGGGCTCACAAAGGGGCCTGCCCCTTTGTCGCGCTCCTTTGCTGCGCGGCGTTCGGCGCGTGGCGCCTAACAGTGCTCGATTTAAAGGCCAGCAGGGCCTGCTCTGATTGGTGGGAGCGGCTTCGTGGGCGTGTCTCGGCGGGTCCGGCGCGACTTTCTTTAATTTTTAGCGTTCTTGCTGCTGCTGCTGTTTTTTAATCTGGCCCGTTATCGGCGCTGGGGTTGCTCGGGCGAAGGGGCTATTGCACTGACCTTCCCCCGGCGGGACTCGGCGCCGATCGCGCAGGCCTTCCCCTGCGATGCAGCAGAGAAGAGGAGGAAATGGCGCCGAACAGTGCTCGATTTAAAGGCCAGCAGGGCCTGCTCTGATTGGTGGGAGCGGCTTCGTGGGCGTGTCTCAGCGGGTCCGGCGCGACTTTCTTTAATTTTTAGCGTTCTTGCTGCTGCTGCTGTGTATAATAAATATTTATTATATTTGCTATGAGCAAATATAATAAATATCATATATTTATTATATTTGTTGGTAATCAGTTGATAGTGCTATTTGTTCAGTACTTGTTATCGTGATATAATTAGTTGTTTTACTGTTCCTTTTATTATCATATATTTATTATGTTTGTTGGTAATCAGTTGATAGTGCTATTTGTTCAGTACTTGTTATCTTGAGATAATTAGTTGTTTTACTGTTCGTTCTATTATCATATATTTATTATGGTTTTGCTTTCCCTATTAAGCTGAGCAGTTGGAGCGTATGGGCAGGCTAGGTAGGCAGAGTGGTTTTTTTGTCATCACATTTCTATGTTTGTAAAGATCTTGGCATTCTCAGCCTTCTCATTAATGAGGTCAAAGACAACAGCAAGGGCATTTATTTTGGTTGAAATGATAATTGTTAATAATTTCAATCGATGTTCATATTATTCCACAGATAAAGTACTCCAGAGATTTCATTATTTTGTATGTAAAGGCCCTGTACTAGAGATGTGAATCGTGTGATCGATCATCTTAACGATCGATTTCGGCTGGGAGGGGGAGGGAATCGGATCGTCGCAGTTTGGGTTTTTTAAATATCGTGTAAATCGTGTAAATCGTGTAAATAGAAAACCGGCACACTAAAACAACCCTAAAACCCACCCCGACCCTTTAAAATAAATCCCCCACCCTCCCGAACCCCCTCAAAATGCCTTAAATTACCTGGGGTCCAGAGGAAGGGTCCCGCTGTGATCCTTTACTCTCGGACCTCCGGTGCATTGTAGAAATGGCGCCGGTGCTACCTTTGCCTTGTCATATGACAGGTCAAAGGTAGCGCCGGCGCCATTTTGTTTTTTGTCCCCCGACGTCAGGAGCGTAGGAGATCGCTCCCGGACCCCCGCTGGACCCCCAGGGACTTTTGGCCAGCTTGGGGGGGCCTCCTGACCCCCACAAGACTTGCCAAAAGTCCAGCGGGGGTCCGGAACGACCTCCTGCAGTCGAATCGTGTTGCCGTACGGCCGGCGCCATTTTGCGCAAAATTTTCCGTACGGAAAACTCATGGAGAGAGAGAGTACAAGTCACATGGACTTGGGTAACTCCCTGAAGTGCCTTTAATTATTACACTGTGGGGAAAGAGGCAGCCCCAGGGTCTTGGCTTGGTGGTCCAAAAGCAGTATACTGATGGACTTAACCTCAAGGGCAGGACAGAATCGGCCTCTCTTGTGTTCCCCACAAGGGACAAGCACTGATAACTGGGCCAGGAATCCTGCTGCTCTCTTGGAATATCAGAGGAGCCCTTCAGCCTTGCATAGGAGGAGCAGGGCTTACCCCTGCATGAGAGGAGATGCACCCTGCTCAGCTTTTGCAGGAAGGCACAGACTGAGTCTTCTTACCTCTTCAGCTGAATATGAGCATCCACTCTATTTACTCTTCTGTAAATATCTACAGCTGCTCCCTCCTTTAGAGAGTCATTTTATAACATTGTGCTGGGCTAAGGTCTGTGTGTGTCTTTAATGTGCAGATTTTATCCTGCACTTTCAAAGCAATGAGCATTAGTGTGCTTTGATAATGCTCAGGTAAGTGGCTGTTACAGGCAGAGAATCACTGGCACAGAGTTACACCTGATCCTCATAGGACAGAACTTGTGCAGCTTCACTAATGCTCACTTTCTCACATCAAAAAGAAAGCATGAGAGTCTCATCTCTGCCCCCTGGAGTACCTCCTCCCACACTTTGTATAAAAGTACAAATGACTGCTTGCCCTTATAATTCAGATAAGGATCAATATTATTACACTACAAGGTCCGTACATGGCGTACAGAGTCTTCATTTAAACTCTCTCCCAAACAGAAAGTGCTTAACTTGCTCTGCATCAATATCATCATCAGCTTTATCCACAGTGGAACTTAAGGAAAAAAGTAGCTCCTATAAATAATACTTGCTCTCTAAGCCCCAAACAGCCCACTCAACGTCCTGAGTTGATTTTACTGTCACTTCCCTGTAAATTGTGGACTACAGTCCCAGATATTCTTAATTTTTTCCTTCTGATTTCTTTTTTTCGCATTAAATTGAAATTTTGTGAATATTACAGTAGTATATTCTGAAGATTTTGAATAAAATGAGTATTTGACTATTTACTATATATTACTGAGTATGAAACCATGTTGCATGCATATTTTTATGTGCACTGACCCCTGGGCTCTTTTATAACAGCCATTTCCATGTATAAAGCCTTAGAAACCAGTGGATCGAATGTTTCCCCACCACTGCCCTGAAATCATCCCTTCCCTGCTGGGAAACGAGCAACAAAGCAGAAGGAGCAGGAACTGCAATGCTGTTACTTTATTGAAGAAGCAATACAAGGGACAGCAGAATCATAAGACATCTCTGCAGGATAAGATGCTTCATGTGCCAGCGGAAATGGAAGAAAATCCCTTGTAGTGAACAGAAAAGAGCAGACAGGTTTCAGCCATCAGCAGTCACCATCTTTCAGATCTCATCAGATGATCCTGGACACTTGCTGGGCCCCTCTAAAAGAGAGAATAAGATCAATAAATACAGAGCAGGGTCAGCCTGAGAGAGAAAAATACAAAATACTTCTGAATGGATCGCTGGGAGCAGGATTATCCAGAGAGATGCTCCCAGCGCATGATGGGGACCTGCTAAGTAGCTGCTCATTTGCTCAGATTGCAGTATGGGAGCTTCCTGATTACTTACTGGCGCGAATTGCATGGTAGAAGCAGCTGATTGGCTGCTCTTCAGCTCTGACTGCACGGTAGAAGGAGCTGATTGGCTGCTCTTGGGCTCCGACTGCAAGGTAGAAGCACGTGATTGACTGCTCTTGGGCTCTGACTGCACGGTAGAAGCAGCTGATTGGCTGCTCTTGGGCTCTGACTGCACAGTAGAAGCAGCTGATTGGCTGCTCTTGGGCTCTAATTGCACGGTAGAAGCACATGACTGGCTGCTCTTGGGCTCTGACTTCACGGAAGAAGCACGTGATTGGCTGCTCTTGGGCTCTGACTGCAGGGAAGAAGCAGCTGATTGGCTGCTCTTGGGCTCTAATTGCACGGTAGAAGCACATGACTGGCTGCTCTTGGGCTCTGACTTCACGGAAGAAGCACGTGATTGGCTGCTCTTGGGCTCTGACTGCATGGTAGAAGCAGCTGATTGGCTGCTCTTGGGCTCTGACTGCACAGTAGAAGCAGCTGTTTGGCTGCTCTTGGGCTCTGACTTCACGGTAGAAGCACGTGATTGGTTGCTCTTGGGCTCTGACTGCATCTGCTTATTCACTTTATGGAACTTCTTGGTTACTTTCTATATTTTCGTGCTCCCTTTCTTCCATGCAGTATTTCTCTAATGAAGACCGGTCCCATTCCTGCTCTCTAATTAATAAAAGAGCATTGGTTGCCGACCTTTTCTGTTTCACAGCAAACCTGGCACAAGCACAGCACCAGCTTCCTCCTCATCATCACTTTCTCTTCATCTTCTTCCCTACCCTCTCCCTCACCACTAGTATCATCACCTTCCCTCTCCCTCCCTTACCACCTAGCATCATCATCCCTCTCCCTCTTCTCCTTATCAATATCACCTTCCCTCTCCCTCCCCTTACATCCTAGCATCATCCTCCCTCTCCCTCTTCTCCTCATCAATATCACCTTCCCTCTCATCCTCCCTCCACTCCTGCACATCATCACCTTCCCTCTCCCTCCCTTACCACCTAGCATCATCATCCCTCTCCCTCTTCTCCTCATCAATATCACCTTCCCTCTCCCTCCCCTTACCACCTAACATCATCATCCCTCTCCCTCTTCTCATCATCAATATCACCTTCCCTCTCCCTCCCCTTACCACCTAGCATCATCATCCCTCTCCCTCTTCTCCTTATCAATATCACCTTCCCTCTCACCCTCCCTCCACTCCTGCACATCATCACCTTCCCTCTCCCTCACCTTACCACCTAGCATCATCATCACTCTCCCTCTTCTCATCATCAATATCACCTTCCCTCTCCCTCCCCTTACCACCTAACATCATCATACCTCTCCCTCTTCTCCTTATCAATATCACATTCCCTCTCACTCTCCTCCACTCCTGCACATCATCACCTTCCTTGTCCCTCACCCCCTGACAATCATCTTCCTTCCCTTTCCCTCCACCTCTCTGGCATCGTCAGCTCTCTTCTCCCCGCTCACCCTCTGGCACATTCAGCTCTCCCTTTCTCCTCCCCCCCAGAACCTCCAGCTCGGTGCACAGGTGACGGCACTGAACCCCAGGACTGCATCGATGCTGCACAATATCAGGGGGAGGGGGAGTGAATTGGGGGTTCATGGAAAGAGAATTACCTCATTCTGCTAATGTTATGGTAAAATTGTACTGAAGATTATTTAGAGACCAGAGGTGGCGGGGGGAGGGGGGGGAGTGAGATCAGTTAATACGTTACGGGTGGAGGTAGGAGGTAGGAGGAGATGGGAAGCAGGTGCTGGTTTGAGGGTGGGAAGTTCTGGCAGAAAACCAAGGGGGCAGACTGGGAAGGGCAATTGTTCTTCATCTGTAGTCATTTAGTGATTCAGCAGGGAGCTCTCGTCCCCATTAAACTCTTAATATTCAGGAAAGAAGGAAGCTGATTTTACCTGCAGTTAGGGTTTTCCTTGCTTTAGGAGAGAAGAGAAACAGAGATTACAAAGAGGAACTTTTTCTGAGGCAGTAACACAAATTTAAACAGCAACTGCTAAAGAACAATCATCAGGGGGGAAAAATGTTTGGCCTTGTGAGAGAAACGAGAAGGGTAAGAACATTTCCTAAAGGAAAGAAAGAGAGCAGAGAGTTCAGGGAGGGAGGAGGATCTCATGGGGAGGACACAGAACAGCAAAGTCACTTTAGGGAACCATTAGCAGGAGGAAAGGTTTGTGCTCACCGCACTGTTTAACAAGTCGCCAGAAGTCATACCCTTGAGCAGGGCTTCCCAAACTGTGCGTCTTGACCCCAGAGGAGGTCACCAAACCTTCAGCTGGGGTCACAGGAGCCTGAAATGTCAGCATCTTCAGGTGGGGGCAGCATTGGTAGTAGAAGTGGGCACGAGGCCCGTCAGCGAGCGCCTGCTCACAGGCCCTGTGGTGCCTCTACCCTTGCAGGAGTTTCTGTGCTAAGAGCAAGCCATGCACAAGGAGGGATGGGTGACCTCGCACTAGCACACGGGCCCCATGCTGACTTTCATTAGCAATGCTGCTGCCGCTGGCACATCAGTCAGGCTTGGGGGGGGGGGGCAGACATGAGAGGGGAGAGGAGGAGATTGCTACTGATCTTATCTCCTCATCCACCGATGAATCTACCCAAGAGTAAAACCTCACCCGCCCGCTACTCCCAGCAGATGTCAAGCACCTTTAGCCCAGGACTGAAAGGAAAATGTTGCCATGGAGCCCGGCCATGGGGCTATCCTGATTGGATGTACTCTTACCTCTGGTGTGCCCAGGGATCTGCCCTCTGTGACTCGCTTTAATATTTATTTATTGAAAACCTTTTCTATACCGGTGTTAGTGTGTACATCACATCGGTTTACATCATAACAAAATGTTAAGAAAATACATTTAACAAGGGAAACAACACGGTAAGGGCAGAGTGCACGCAGAGAAAGGCATAGAAATAGAAATACAGCGCAACTGGCGAGGGGTTCTTAACATAAGTAACTATTGGTACATATCATGCTAGATAATATCATAAATGCTTGTTATTAGAGATGTGAATCGTGTCCTCGATCGTCTTAACGATCGATTTCGGCTGGGAGGGGGAGGGAATCATATTGTTGCCGTTTGGGTGTGTAAACTATCGTGAAAATCGTGAAAATCGTGAGCCGACACACTAAAACCCATCCCCGACCCTTTAAATTAAATCCCCCACCCTCCCGAACCCCCCCCCCCCCAAATGCTTTGAATTACCTGGGGATCCAGCGGTGGTCCAGAACGGCGGCGGTCCGGAACGGCCCCCTCAATTGAATCCTGTTGTCTTCAGCCGGCGCCATTTTGCAAAATGGCCGCCGCAAAATGGCGGCGGCCATAGACAAAAACGATTCGACGCAGGAGGTCGTTCCGGACCCCCGCTGGACTTTTGGCAAGTCTTGTGGGGGTCAGGAGGCCCCCACAAGCTGGCTAAAAGTTTCTGGGAGTCCAGCGGGGTTCAGGAAGTGATTTCTTGCCTCGAATCGATTTCCGTACGTTAAATGGCGCCAGCAGGAGATCGACCGCAGGAGGTCGTTCAGCGGGGGTTCCGGACATGAAAATGTCACGGAAAATGACAGGATTCGAGACGGAGAGGGGAGTGTTGAAGGTAGGGAGTTCCAATGTGAGAGGCCTGCGATCGTGAGGGCACGTTCTCTTGTGGTGGATAGGTGTGCTGTTTTTAGAGAGGGCACATGAAGGGTTCCTTTGTTGATTGTTCTAGTGGGACAATTTGGGAGTGCGGAGGTGAGAGGGTGGTCGAGCCAGTTGGAGTGGTGGGAGTAAATGGCTTTGTGGATGATTGTGAGCGTTTTGTAAAGAATACGAGAAGGGATGGGGAACCAATGCAGGTCTTTGAGAATGGGGGTTATATGGTCTGTTCTGCGGACATTTGTTATGATTCTTGCCATGGCGTTTTGGAGCATTTGTAGGGGTCTTATGGTAGGGTAAGAGAGTCCTAAGAAGAGTTAATTGCAGTATTCCAGTTTTGATGATAGGGTGGTTAGGATCACTGTTCGATAGTCATGGGAATGTAGTAAGGGCTTGAGTTTCTTTAGCACATTAAGTTTAAAGAATCCTTCTTTAAGGATGGAGCTGACGTGTTCCTTCAGGTTTAGTTGTTGGTCAAGGAGTACTCCCAGGTCTCTTACAAAAGGTTGTGCGGTGATGAGCTTGAAGGCTGGATCAATAGCAAAGGATGGTTTAGGAGTAGAGTGTGAGAAATAAATAGTAGTTCGGTTTTTTTAGTGTTAAGGATGAGGTGGAGATTGGTGAGAAGGGAGTTGATTGATTTGAGGCAGGTATCCCAGTGAGCTAAGGCATCAGATATGGAGGTATGGATTGGTATGATGATTTGAACATCATCGGCATATAAGTAGAATTTTAGTTTGAGATCTGAGAGGAGTTGACAGAGTGGGATGAGGTATATATTGAAAAGGGTGGAGGAGAGGGAGGAACCCTGAGGGACTCCATGAAGGAGAGGATAGGGGGTGGATATGGCATCACCTATGTGCAGGCAATTACCTATATGGCACCCCCTCTGGACATTGTCATTTCACCTCGGCATAAACTACAACATTTATGCTGAGCTGATCCAAGCTTTTCTTCCCATCATCACTCTTGGTCTTTCACACTCGATTCATTAGGGCTTCATTTAAATACAATAAAATGCTGGCTTTCACATAATAAATTGCTACTGAACATAGACAAAATGGAAATTTAGATTTCTCAAACCAAAATAATCCAGTAAGAGCTTTCCCTACAGTATTCCCTTTAACGGTGACTGGACAGCAATCAGACGGCAGGCTCGTAGGCTGGGAGTCATTCTTGATATTATGTTCTCTAGGAAGCCCCAAAAGCCACTGTCCTGCAGAATCCCATTTTCAAACTGCATCTGCTGAGGCGACTGAAGCCATTACTACAAGCTCAGGGTTAATGTTAATGGCCATGGATCACTGCAATGCCTTATTGTTGGACAATTCACATCATGACTGCTAGTGGGTACAAAATTACGTGCACAGACAACACCAGTGCTGGCCTCCTTACCTTGGCTTCCAACATGTTTTAGAGCGCATTATAAAATAATTACAACTGTGCTCAAGTTATTACTAAACTAATCAATTCCTTGCTTTCATTCTGTTTTGTGAATATTAAACCTATTCCAGTATTAAGATCTGGAAACAAGAATCCACTTGAATCCCCTTCTCTGAAAGCTGCACCTTAGAGGTGAGCAGAGAGGGAGCTTTTCCAAGATCAGCACCAAGGCCTCGGAAATCCTTCCTGAGCAGCTCGAGGAATCGCCTGCACGAAATCCTCTAAAAAGGATGGAAAACTTCTGTTCAAGCAAACGCTGGCAGGAGGCTGAACGGCTCGCAATCAGTTTACTTTGTCATTTTTCTACTTGTTTTATCTCAATTCTGTTACAGCATTTTCAATTGTGCTGTCTGATGTCATCCACCACAAACTAACAGGGATGTGGCAGATAGGAAATTGTTTTACAATAAAATAAAAATGAAAAAGGGATGTTTGAAGGAACAGATGAGAACGGGAGAGACTGAGGGTTGGTTAAGGTGAAGAGGGATTGGCTGTGGAGGGTGAGGGAGGAGATGACAGAGTATCAGTGGGGTGGGGGATGTATGAGGAGGTGGGGTAAGAGGGGAGAAGCTGGATGCAAAGTGACAGAAGGGAGAGAGGGGAGGTGGGCAGGAAGGGGATGCAGGGGAGTGACTGGAGAGGAGATGAAAAGGGGGAAGAGACTATAGAGGATCAGCTGAAGAATGTATGGGGAAGGGAGATAAGATGGATGGGTGAGAGAGGAGAAGGGGATGGGGATTGGATGAGGGAGGAGATGAGAAATGATCAGCGGGAGGGGAGGGGAGTGTATGAGGAGGTGGGGTAAGAGGGGAGAAGTTGGATGCAATGTGACAATGATCAGAGGGGAGGTGGAGACGTTCTGAGGTGAGGAGGGAATGGGGATGGGATGAGTGGGAGGGGAATACAGAGGATGATCTGGGATTTATAAGAAGGACTTGAGAGTGAGAGAGATACAGGTGGGAAGATGTGAAAAGGGATGGATGGGCTGGGGAGTGGAGAGGAGGTTGAGAGAGGGGGCTGCTGGGGGGGGGGGGTGAGGGCCTCTGGATGGGATGGAAGTTGAGAGGGAATTAACTGGAGTGCAGGGAGTTATGCAGGGTTATGTCCCCAATCCAGCAGATGGAGTCAGCACAAACTTTGAGGGGGCGTCACCCTATATACCACTACCCCTCTGCAGGAGTTTAGTATCGAGTATATCAAAGCCCGAGTAGAAAACAGAACCCCTTATTGGATCAAGTTTCCAAATAACCGGCACCAAAAGCCGTACAACTATAATAACGAACGCAAAACTGCAAGTACCCTACCAACGGGTAGGAAACATTGAACGCAGCTAGACAACCTGTAGGGAACTGCGAAAAACAGTAGAATCTGAAAGAGCCATGAAGGACAGACTCAGAGAAGATCCAGACTCAGAGAAGATCCGAGCAGGCTGAGAAAACCCAGACGCGGTGGGCGTCTGGACTGATCCTTGGTACTACAGGAACGAAAATTAGCAGGTAAGTAATAATTTTCTTTTCCCTGTACGTACCTGGATCAGTCCAGACCGTGGGATATACCCAAGCTTCCCTAAATCGGATGGGATCCTGCTCGGCCTGCTCGGAGAACCTGCTCGCCAAAATGCCCAGAGACTGGAGAGGCGAGATGTAGGCGATAGTGCCTCGAGAACGTATGTAACGACTTCCAGGTGGCTGCTCTACAGATTTCCTGAGAAGAAACCGAGCGAGCCTCCGCCCAGGAGGCCGCCTGAGAACGTGTAGAGTGCGCGACAATTCCGGGTGGGGGAGTCCGCCCCATCCCAATACAGGAAGCTGCAATGCCAGCCTTCAGCCATCTGGCAATGGTCGTCTTCGAGGCCTGGGCCCCCTTCTTAGGGCCGGACCAAAGCACGAAGAGTGAGGAATTATTGTTGGGAGGTGAACTACCCCTCTGCTAATTTATTTTGGTCATTCCCTGGGGTCATGCACATTTTCAATGCTGAAATGGGGTCACAGTGATTAAAAGTTTGGAAGCCCAGCCCTAAAGGAAAGAATGAGAGCAGAGAGTTTAGGGAGGAGGATCTCATGGGATGGGCACAGAATAGCAGAGTCACTTTAGGGAACCATTAGCAGGAGGAAAGGTTTAGACTTACCTGAAGTTTTATAATAACATCCTAAAGGAAAGAATGAGAGCAGAGAGTTTAGGGAGGAGGATCTCATGGGATGGGCACAGAAATGCAGAGTCACTTTAGGGAAGCATTAGCAGGAGTAAAGGTTTAGACTTACCAGAAGTTTTCTAATATGAGCCTAAAGGAAAGAATGAGAGTAGAGAGTTTAGTGAGGAGGATCTCATGGGACGGGCACAGAACAGCAAAGTCAGAGGAACATAAGAAATTGCCATACTGGGTCAGACCAAGGGTCCATCAAGCCCAGCATCCTGTTTCCAACAGAGGCCAAACCCGGCCACAATAACCTGGCAATTACCCAAGCACTAAGAAGATCCCATGCTACTGATGCAATTAATAGCAGTGGCTATTCCCGAAGTAAAATTGATGAATAGCCATTAATGGACTTCTCCTCCAAGAACTTATCCAAACCTTTTTTGAACCCAGCTACACTAACCACATCCTCTGGCAACAAATTCCTGAGCTTAAAGTCACTTTAGGGAATAATTAGCAGGAGTAAAGGTTTAGACTTACCAGAAGTTCTCCAGTATCAGCCTAAAGGAAAGAAAAAGAGCAGAGAGTTTAGGGAGGAGGATCTCATGGGACGGGCACAGAATAGCAGAGTCACTTTAGGGAACCATTAGCAGGAGTAAAGGTTTAGATTTACCACTATTCCATTCAGGTTCTACAAGAAAGAATGAGAGCAAAATGGTGCCGGCCATAGAAAACACGATTCGACTGCAGGAGGTCATTCCGGACCCCCGCTGGACTTTTGGCAAGTCTTGTGGGGGTCAGGAGGCCCCCCAGAGCTGGCCAAAAGTCCCTGGGGGTCCGGGAGCGATCTCCTGCCGCGAATCGTTTTTCCGTACGGAAATTCCGTACGGAATATGGCCGGCACCATTTTCCGTACGGAAAAACGATTCGCATGCAGGAAGTCGTTCCCGGACCCCCGCTGGACTTTTGGCAAGTCTTGTGGGGGTCAGGAGGCCCCCCCAAGCTGGCCAAAAGTCCCTGGGGGTCCAGCAGTGGTCCGGGAGCGATCTTCTACGCTCCTGACCTCGGGGGACAAAAAACAAAATGGCGCCGGCGCCATTTCTACAAGCACCGGAGGTCCGAGAGTAAAAGATCACACTGGGACCCTTCCTCTCGACCCCAGGTAATTTAAGGCATTATGGGGGGGTTCGGGAGGGTGGGTGATTTATTTTAAAGGGTCGGGGTGGGTTTTAGGGATGTTTTAGTGTGCCGGTTTTCGATTTACACGATTTTCACGATTTTCACGATATTTAAAAAACCCAAACGGCGACGATCCGATTCTCTCCCCCTCCCAGCCGAAATCGATCGTTAAGACGATCGATCACACGATTCACATCTCTATTAGCAGGAGTAAAGGTTTACACTAACCAGATGTTTTTCAATATCAGCCTAAAGGAAAACATAAGAAAACATAAGAAAACATAAGAAAATGCCATACTGGGTCAGACCAAGGGTCCATCAAGCCCAGCATCCTGTTTCCAACAGTGGCCAATCCAGGTCATAAGAACCTGGCAAGTACCCAAAAACTAAGTCTATTCCATGTAACCATTGCTAATGGCAGTGGCTATTCTCTAAGTGAACTTAATAGCAGGTAATGGACTTCTCCTCCAAGAACTTATCCAATCCTTTTTTAAACACAGCTATACTAATTGCACGAACCACATTCTCTGGCAACAAATTCCAGAATTTAATTGTGCATTGAGTAGAAAAGAACTTTCCCCGATTAGTTTTAAATGTGCCCCATGCTAACTTCATGGAGTGTCCCCTAGTCTTTCTACTATCCGAAAGAGTAAATAACCGATTCACATCTACCCGTTCTAGACCTCTCATGATTTTAAACACCTCTATCATATCCCCCCTCAGTCGTCTCTTCTCCAAGCCGAAAAGTCCCAACCTCTTTAGTCTTTCCTCATAGGGGAGTTGTTCCATTCCCCTTATCATTTTGGTAGCCCTTCTCTGTACCTTCTCCATCGCAATTATATCTTTTTTGAGATGCGGCGACCAGAATTGTACACAGTATTCAAGGTGCGGTCTCACCATGGAGCGATACAGAGGCATTATGACATTTTCCGTTTTATTCACCATTCCCTTTCTAATAATTCCCAACATTCTGTTTGCTTTTGTGACTGCCGCAGCACACTGAACCAACGATTTCAATGTGTTATCCACTATGACACCTAGATCTCTTTTTTGGGTTGTAGCACCTAATGTGGAACCCAACATTGTGTAATTATAGCATGGATTATTTTTCCCTATATGCATCACCTTGCACTTATCCACATTAAATTTCATCTGCCATTTGGATGGCCAATTTTCCAGTCTCACTAGGTCTTCCTGCAATTTATCACAATCTGCTTGTGATTTAACTACTCTGAACAATTTTGTGTCATCTGCAAATTTGATTATTTCACTCGTCGTATTTCTTTCCAGGTCATTGATAAATATATTGAACAGTAAGGGTCCCAATACAGATCCCTGAGGCACTCCACTGTCCACTCCCTTCCATTGAGAAAATTGCCCATTCAATCCTACTCTCTATTTCCTGTCTTTTAGCCAGTTTGCAATCCACGAAAGGACATCGCCACCTATCCCATGACTTTTTACTTTTCCTAGAAGCCTCTCATGAGGAACTTTGTCAAACGCCTTCTGAAAATCCAAGTATACTATATCTACCGGTTCACCTTTATCCACATGTTTATTAACTCCTTCAAAAAAGAAAGAATAAGAGCAGAGAGTTTAGGGAGGAGGATCTCATGGGACGGGCACAGAACAGCAAAGTCACTTTAGGGAACCATTAGCAGGAATAAAGTTTTAGACTTACCTGAGCAGGAGGATCCTAAAGGAAAGAATGAGAGCAGAGAGTTTAGGGAGGAGGATCTCATGGGACGGGCACAGAATAGCAGAGTCACTTTAGGGAATCATTAGCAGGAATAAAGGTTTAGACTTACCTGAGCAGGAGGATCCTAAAGGAAAGAATGAGAGCAGAGAGTTTAGGGAGGAGGATCTCATGAGAAGGACACAGAATAGCAGAGTCACTTTATCAAGCCGATGCAATACTAAACGCTCTCCTAACACGCACTGATCGACCTCTCCGGGGCACCAGATTTAATATGTAAATGAGCTTCCATGGTAGAAAGCAGGCGCTAGGGAAAAATTTGCATCCCTAGTGCCTCCTCTGAGGCGGGAATCCAGGAGAGGCTGCTGTCAGTGTGGGTTAGGAGAACGGATGCTCCTTAATTCAGAGTCCCTTTTCCTCACCTGACCTCAGACACACTTTCTTTGATTTTTTGAACAGTTCTAATTTTTCAGTGACTCTGACTTAATATCCCCACAATATTAAGTTGGAGGAAGCACAGGAGAGCAGTGTTTTCTGCTTTTCTGTACACATTTTGGGCTCCTGGATTAATACTTGCTCATGGACAGGCAGTAATGTCTGAGGTTAGGAATGGTTGGGTTGGGTGCACATTTGTATTTTTGAATCGGGGGAGTGTAGCTAATGGCCTCATTAATATGCATTTGCATGTGATGAGTGCTATTAGTTTCTCGGGGGCTTGGACGCATGTTTTGGACGCACTAATCCCCTTATAGCGTAAGGGGTTGTGTACGCGCGTACGACTGCAGGTTAAACAGTGCACGCGGCTGAGCACACTGTATTGGATCGGCCCGTATGAAACATCTGGCAGGAGCAAAGATTTGGGTTATCCCAGTCCCTCTTACACTAAGAACCAGGGCTGCCAGCAGACTCCAGCTGTTCAGGACAGGTTGATCCAGTCCTGCTTTTACTCCCCTGTATGCAGAGACCTGTAATCTTGCTTTTCTTAGGGAATGCAATAGGGAAATCAGAACAAGTCCCCATCACATGCAGTGGGGTAAGACCAGGACTGGATCAACCTGTCCTGAAAACCTGGAGCCAGTTGGCAATCCAAGCTGTTCTTCCTTGTAATCATATCAGACTTGCTGAATCAGGAGGGAGCCTTTTTTGTGACGTGGAGCCACAGCTTTGCAATCAGTTACCGGTGCAATTCAAATCTGAAACAGCGGAGGATGGGGAATCTTCAGCCTGGACGTTACCATCTTCCCTCAGGTACCTGACATTTGTCTTTAATATAAAGAGGGTCATTTTCACAAGGGACGTCTGCGGGTGAAGCAGGGTTTATGCCCAGAAATGCCCTTTTACACAATAACCCCTCCCAATATGCAGTAAATGTCTGCCTTTCTGTCCTGATCACTCATAAGTTTCCCCAGGCTGAGGGGAGGGTTTCCTCTCTCGCACACACTTTTGAATTTTTATTTCTGCGCATAGGTTAGCAGTGGAATTGGGAGGGGATAGCATTGGTGGATAATTAGTAAAAGGCAAGGTGCACGTCCATGTGACAGTTTACACGTACATGCTCAAATTTTCCAAGGTTTCAGCCCAACTTTCTAACTCAGCGCTTAGGGCAGACGTCCGTGAGTACAAAGTGTGCGCAGTTTGCAGTCATAATTTTCCAAAGCAGAGCTGTGAGCAGCGCCTGCTCGGATAATAAGTGGGTACGTGTGAGCACATTTACGCATGCGTGGGATCAGGGGGAAATGCTCACCTGTATATTTATTTATCTGCAGACGTAAGTCCACATGTAGCTTTAAACATCTTTATTAACACAACAGAATAAGATGTGCGTCCAAAGCAGCCACTAATTATTATAACATAAGAAATCGGCAGGTAAGCAAAAAAAGATCAGAAAACAGAAGAAAAGATTCCTATTTACACTGCACAACTACTGATGTCTGCACTCGTAACCATAGTCTCCCAATTCTTTCTATAAATGGTCCAATATCCACCACCTCCAATCACCTTATAGACACAGATCAGATAAGAACATAAGAACATAAGAATTGCCATACTGGGTCAGGCCAAGGGTCCATCAAGCCCAGTATCCTGTTTCCAACAATGGCCAATCCAAGTTACAAGTACCTGGCAAGTAACCAAATATTATTAAATCTCAAGATATTATTGCTTGATAATGAATAGCAGTTTATGGATTTTCCCTCTAAGAACTCATCTAAACTTTTTTAAACCCAGCTACACTAACTGCAATGAAGTCTAGAGCTTAAATATGTGCTGAGTGAAAAATAATTTTCTTCTATTTGTTTTAAATAAGCTACTTGCTAACTTCATGGAGTGCCCCCTAGTCCTTCTATTATCTGAGAGACTAAATAACTGATTTTGTAGACCTCTATCATATAGCCCTTCAGTTGTCTCTTCTCCAAACTGAACAGCCCTAACTTCCTTAGCCTTACCTCATAGGGCAACCATTCCATGCCACTTCATCATTTTGGTCACCCTTCTCTGCACTTTCTCCAGTGCAACTATATATTTTTTGAGATACGGCGACCAGAATTGCACACAGTATTCAAGATGTGATCTCACCATGGAGCGATACAGAGTCATTATGACATCCATCGTTTTATTTGCCATTCACTTCTTAATAATTCCTAACATTCTGTTTGCTTTTTTGATTGCCACAGCACACTGGGCCGACAATTTCAATGTATTATCCACTATGATTCCTAGATCTTTCCTGGGTGGTAACCTAACATTGTGTAACTACAGCAAGGATTATTTTTCCCTATATGCATCACTTTGCACTTGTCCATGCTAAATTTCATCTGCCATTTGGAAGCCCAATTTTCCAGTCTCGCAAGGTCCTCCTGCAATTTATCACAATCTGCTTGAGATTTAACTACTCTGAACAATTTTGTGTCATCCGCAAATTTGATCATCTCACTCGTCGTACCCCTTTCCAGATCATTTATAAATATATGGAAAAGCACCAGTCCAAGTACCGATCCCTTTTTACCTTTTTCCTCTGTGAAAACAGACCTGTCTTTCCCAGCTTGTAATCCACAAAAAGACATTGCCTCCTATCCTATTTTTCTTAGAAGCCTCTCATGCGGGACTTTGTTGAATGCCTTCTGAAAATCCAAATACACCACATCTACCAGTTCACCTTTGTCCACATGTTTATTCACGCCTTCAAAAAAATGTAGATTTGTGAGGCAAGATAGATCTAGAGGTCTTAATCCTGTCACATCCAGATCTCAGCAGATATATTATCTCCCCTGTGAATACCCCTCCATACCCCCATCCTATTGTGTGGCATCCGAATTTGTTGAAATCCACTAAAATCAATGTCAGGCCATAGAGCTGTGCCTGAGTTTGATGTCTTCTTACTATTTCCAAGATGTCCCTGCGTCAGACCACTTATGTGGAAGTAAGGTTGAAAGCTTCACAAATAAACGGTCACCTAACCCCAGCCTCCCTTCCCCATGGCCTTTTATTCATGAACTGGGTCCAATTCAAGGCAAATCCCAGCAGTAGCAGATTTAGGATATGAAGGTGCCCGGTGGAAATAGTCTGCATGCTCTCCTGTCCTAGGCCCAATCCCCCACTGGCATCTCTATGTGAGGCCTGGCCTGGGAGGGGAGCATGAGGTGACTCCATCCTGGCTGCATGCACCTTCATAACCTAAATCTGCTACCATTGTAACTGGGCCTTGCACCACTTCCTGATTCAAAGAATAAGAGCTCCCTGAGGTGGGGGACTGCTGTGCTGGAGGCTGCTGCGTGGCTGTTTTGTGGTCCTGCTGTACCCTGCCCTTCCTTGATGAAAATCCGCAGGGCCAGCCACATATCTGCAAGGAAGGAGGGAGGGCTAGAGGCTGCAGGGGTGGGGGAATGCACGTGAGAGAGAGAGAGGGAGTTCCCAGAGCTGGGAAGCGGGGCAGAGGAAGCTGCACAGTGAGCCTGCTACTCCCAGCACTTCCTGAGTCAGAATGCCAGCCCCTCCTGCTGCCTCCTGCTGGCTGCAGAGGACCCAGGCTAGCGGCATGAAGGCCACCACTGCACGCTGCTCTGGATGCTGACTTGGCATTTGGTGATCTTACCAGGGGAGTCCTCTGCAGGGATGAGCCTATCTTAGCAGTCTAAGCTAGCGTGAGTCCCTCATATGCTGCGATGCTGACACAGGTAGGGGATGAAATGTCTTTCAGCCCCTCCCTCCCAACTACCGAGCTATGAGGAAGCCTGTACTGGGCGGTACTGTCTCTGACAAGCTTGCTTAGAAGGGAAGAGAAAGGAAATCAGGTCCCTGTTCATTGTCCTGCAAAGGCTCATACGGAAGTCAAGAGAGAGCGCAAGGAGCAGGGGAGGGAAGTGACACCCAGGCCTGTCCTCAGCTGTTTCACTGCTGCTCATGCTTACTTACTAAGATCTGTTTAATAATACATCTCAGCTGATCCACAGTCTCAGTAATACGGCTCTGCACACCCTCACGATTGAGTGCATCCTGGGCATTGGTATCTGGATGAGAAAGAGATGAAACAAGCCGTGTAAGTGAAGGCTGCAGGATCCCTGAGGCTCTTACGTTTTATTCACTGCAGCAACAATTTCTCAACAAAACTATTGGACGTCCTCATCAAGCATCAACAAAAAGATAACATTATTTATCAAATGGAAATAAACCGTTTCCCAGTATTGGACGTCTCAGATTCAGATAACGTTGCTGGCACAACAATGTTACATGAGCTGCCAGTGATTCGTACAGAGGGACATCTTTTTTTAAACTCCTTATTTAAACCATTTTTGGCAACTTTATTTCATATATTTATTTATTTAAAGCTTTTTTATACCCACATTCGAAGGACATCACATGGGTTTACATATAACATTTGGGGAAACCTTACAAAGAACTCAGTAACGTTACAGTAAATAATAAATGAAAGAAAGGAGCATCAGTAAAAAATCTAGATAATGAGCATAAGTGCGAAATGTTAGGGCAAATTAACTTGGAAGAACAAGAGGCAAAAGTCAGTGCAAGATAACATCGTGGTAGAAGAGACAAATTAACTTAGAGGCACAGGAGGTAGAATGAGCTGAAAGTAGAGGGGAGAGGGAGGTGCAAGGGTTATACGGGCACGGGGTGTGGGGGAGTACGAGCGGGGGGAAGGGGGTAATAGAAGAGTCTTCTTATTGAAAGAATGAATTGGTACTCGGGGGAGAGGAGGGGGTTAGGGAGAGGGGATTAGTGATTTATGGAAAGCCCTGTTTGAAGAGCCATGTTTTAAGATTTTGTTTTAATTTATGGGGGCAGGGCTCCAGTCACAGGTCAGGTGGCAGGGTATTCCAGTTGGCGGCTCCTGCTATGGATAGGGCTCTTTCTTTAGTGGCAGTGAGGCGGGTAGGTTTAGAGGAGGGTGTGTGTAATGTGCCATTGAAGTCGGATCTGGTGGGTCTTATGGGGGCACATCCCGGTTATGTAGAGTCTTGTGTAGGATGCTGAGGCTCTTGTAGCTGATTCTGAATGGGATTGGGAGTCAGTGAAGGTCTTTGAGGATGGGGGTAATATGGTACGTTATGCGTGTGTTGGTGAGTATTCTGGCTGCGGCATTTTGTAGCAGTTGTAGGGGTTTTATTGTAGATGCAGGGAGGCCTAGGAGGAGGGAGTTGCAATAGTCTAATTTGGAGAATATTAGGGCTTGGAAAACAGTGCGAAAATCATTAAAGTGGAGTAGAGGTTTAAGTTTTTTTAAGACATGAAGTTTGTAGTAACCTTCTTTTAAGGTGGAGTTTATGAATTGTTTAAGGTTCAGATGGCTGTCTAGGATGAAGCCAAGGTCTCTAACTTGTTGTGCGATGGGGGGATGAGGGGAGAAGGGTGTTAATGTCAGAGGTGGATGAGGTTTTGTGGTTCTGTGAGATGATGAGGAGTTCTGTTTTGGAAGTGTTAAGGGTGGGATTATGGTTAGAGAGGAGGTGGGTAATGGTTTTAAGGCAGCTTTCCCAGATCTTGAGGATTTAGGGATGGATCTGGTGATGGGGATAAGAATTCCGACGTCGTCCGCATAGATGTAATGAGTGAGTCCTAACCTGGATAGGAGTTGGCATAGGGGCAGGATATTTATATTGAAAAGGGTAAAGGATATGGAACAGCATTGGGGGATGCCCCGAGTTAGGTTTATAGGTTCTGACTCATTGTTACCAATCTTGACTATGTAGTGTCTATTGGTGAGGTAGGATTCAAGCCATCAGAGGGCATTGCCGGTAATGCCAATTTCGGTGAGGCAGATTAGGAGGATTTCGTGGCTGATGGTATTGAAGGCGGAGGAGACATTCAGCATGGCAAGGATGTACGAGTGCCCTTTGTCAATACCTTTAAGGAGAGTGTCAGTGAGGAAGATTAGGAGGGTTTCAGTACTGAAGAATTTACGGAAGCCGATTTGAGAAGGGTATAAGATGTTGTTTTTCTCTAAGTGTTCTGAGAGTTGGAGCTTTATAACTTTCTCCATAATTTTTGCATTGAAGAATACATTGCTCTAAAAAATATCAAACTAAACATCTACCATAATCATTACAAAGCAGCAAACAGTAAATGCATACAATACTCCATATAAGGTTCGCATATTCGTTCTAATTTAAGGTTTCACACATCACCCATAACTTATGCAGAAATCAGGTGCAAATGTTTTCAAAGCAGACTTACATGCATAAGTTACCCCGGCAAACCTGAGCGCACAGGGTTACTCCTGATATTTTCTTGATGTAGTTTTTCTGATATGATTTACAGGCAAACTTTATAAAATAAAAAAATCTGCACATAAGTCCCAACCCCTCCCAGACTCCAGCCCCTAGAAGCCTCCTTCTACACCTAACAGTGCAGGCATACACTGTGTTTCCTCACAATTTTATGCACAGTCACACAATCATTTAAGGGACCAGAGTTTTATGCACAGAAGTCATTACCCCCAAAGTCACGGGTGTCATTATTTCTGGGCACATGGGACCTGTGCCCCAAGTCTCTGCTTCTTTGGCACATGGGGAAGAGAATGAGATGCCCAGCTGCACCGCCCACAGATCTCCCACACTGGCAGACAAAGAAAAGGCCACTGGAGCTGCCACAGATCCCGTCCCACGATGGCTGCAGAAGAGCCCAGCAGCACCACCATGGATACCAGTCCACAACAGCCACAAACAGCCCCAGCAGGGTGGCCTTGTAGCTTGTCTGGTGGCCATAGAAAAGGCCACTGGAGCTGCCACAGATCCCATCCCACGATGGCTGCAGAAGAGCCCAGCAGCACCACCATGGAATCCATTCCACAACAGCCACAAACAGCCCCAGCAGGGTAGCCTTGCAACTTGTCTGGTGGCCATAGAAAAGGCCACTGGAGCTGCCACAGATCCCGTCCCACGATGGCTGAAGAAGAGCCCCAGCAGCACCACCATGGATACCATTCCACATCAGCCACAAACAGCCCCAGCAGGGTGGCCTTGCAGCTTGTCTGGTGGCCATAGAAAAGGCCACTGGAGCTGCCACAGATCCTGTCCCACGATGGCTGCAGAAGAGCCCAGCAGCACCACCATGGATACCATTCCACAACAGCCACAAACAGCCCCAGCAGGGTGGCCTTGCAGCTTGTCTGGTGGCCATAGAAAAGGTTGGGCAGGGCCATTGCAAATCCTGTCTTCTGGCAGCCCAAAAGGGGGAGGTCCAGAATATGAGTGTTTGTGTGAAAGCGAGAGAATGTGAGCGCATGCGTGAGAGTCTCTGAGAGGGAGAGTGTGAGTGTGTGATCCCATATGAAGGAAAGAGGCTGAGTGAGTGAGAGATTCTGTGTATGTATATGAGGGAGAATCTGTATGTGTGTGTCAGAGAGAGAGACATGTCAGCATATATGTGTGTGTGTGAGGAAGAGAGAGATCATGTGTATGTGTGTATGTATATGAGAGACATGTGACAGCATGTGTGTGTGTGTGTGAGGGAGAGAGAGACCATGTGTATGTGTGTATGTATATGAGAGACATGTGACAGCATATGTGTGTGTGTGTGAGGAAGAGAGAGATCAGGTGTATGTGTGTATGTATATGAGAGACATGTGACAGCATGTGTGTGTGTGTGTGAGGGAGAGAGAGATCATGTGTAGTGTGAATGTATATGGAGAATCTGTATGTGTGTCAGAGAGAGACATGTGACAGCATATATAACCAAAAATTCATGCTAATCTCAGATATCATACAAGAAAAAAACCCCGACTATTCGCCATAACCGAAACATGGTTCAAAGATACTGACCATATAATCACAAATCGATTAAACAACACAGAATACGACATAGTCTCAATTCCCCGAAAATCCCGCAGAGGAGGCAGAATACTATTAATCATAAAAAAAAAATTTGCAATGAAACCTATCCCGCTCACCCTCCCGAAACAATATGAAGCATCCATATTTGATTCAGAAAACCTACAAATTTGCATTGTATACTGCCCCCCCAAATTTCTAGACAGAGACATATCCCTAATAGAATTCATCATAACAAACATCAGCATGAAGAAACCAACAAACATACTCAGAGATTTCAATCTTCACATAGATATCAATCCACCCTCCCAACCATGCCAAACCATCCTGGACGTACTACCTTCCCTAAAACTCACCCAACAAGTACCTAACCCAACACACAAAGCTCGTCACATCCTGGATCTGATATTCACAAATGAATTCCTATCAGACACATCAAAAACTTATACACCAGTCCCATGGTCCGACCACTACCTCCTGTATTGCAAGACTCAAGCAAATATTACCAACACGGACAAAACGAATGAAACATACTCCTTTAAATACCAACCACCCTTCCAACTGGACACACTACTACAAGAACTCGGGAAACAGCTCACAAATCTAGATCTATCCAACATAAACAATGCCACACTATCATGGCACCAACTCACAAATGAAACCGCCTACAAAATAAACCCGGAAAGAACAAAACAGATCAACAACAAAAGAGAAAAAACAAACCCTTGGTTTAACAATCAGCTGAAAGACATCAAATCCACACTAAGGAAAAAAGAAAAAGAATGGCGAAAAAACAAATGCCCACTAACACTGGAAAGATTCCGCACACAGCTGGCGATATACAAAAAAATGATTAACAACACCAAACGAGACTACTACAGTAAAAAAAATCCAAAACTCAGCAAACAACACCAAATCTCTCTTCAACATAGTAAACAACCTTATATCATACAACAACAACAGTCCCATACCTCAAATTAAAAACCTAAACCAAGACCTTGCACTGTTTTTCAAAAATAAAATCAGCAAGATAATAAAAAACTTCAACAATAACACAAGCTTAGACAAACAACCAACCCTCAAAAATCTGATATCCTGGTCCACGTTTGAACCCATCTCTACAACCAAAATAGAGAAACTGCTGAGAAACCTTAACCCAGCATCCCATGAACTTGAACATGTGCTATTTCCTTGAGGGAACTCGTTCCCTCAAGGAAATAGCACATATTATTGCTCCACCCATTACTGCCATAATAAATAAATCTCTCGAAGAAGGCAAACTTCCTGATTAATTAAAAGTTGCAACAATCAAACCCATAATAAAAAAAAAGCACCTCATCCCCGACGATCTCAACAACTACCGCCCAATATCGAACCTACTCCTCCTTGCCAAACTAACTGAGAAAGCAGCACTCAAACAACTCAATGATCACCTCGAAACCAACAACATCTTACACCCCTCACAACATGGTTTCAGAAAAAATCGTAGCACATAAACCATACTACTCAATTTGTCAAACACAATAATAAGAGGCATCGACAAAGGCCATAAAGTCATCCTTATCCTATTCGATCTCTCTGCCGTGTTTGACACAGTAGATCACAAAATCCTAATCTCCAGACTAACAGACATTGGACTATCTGGCAAAACTCTGGACTGGTTCACATCCTTCCTTAAAAACAGACACTTCAAAGTAAAAATCAACAACCACTACTCAGAAGCCAAACCCCTCGAAACTGGAGTACCTCAAGGATCTGCACTATCAGCCACCTTGTTCAATATTTACCTTCTGCCCCTCTGCAACCTCCTCATGAGTCTCGGCATAACTTACTACATGTACGCCGATGACATCAAACTAATTATACCAGTAACTAATACAATAGAAAACACATTGAAAAATTCTGCCAAATACCTCGACTACAAGAATTATGTTAAACCGCATGAAGCTATGTCTAAACATGGACAAAACTGAATGTATACTACTCAAAAAAACCCAACACTCCTGAATTAATACGAATCACACCATACAAACTGACAACGCCTACATCAAATTAAAGCCAAGCCTTCCCCACTACAAATTCCATTGCCTGATCAAGAATTGTTCCATCACTCATGTAAACAAATTCTTCCATATTTCATGCATTGTATCTATTAACGAGATTGGCTTCTTGCCCCCCTCTTTTGTATATAGTATTTATGTATTTATGTTTTCATTCACCCCCTCTTTATTTCTTACTCCAGGTTAAGGCATCCTTGTTATAATGTAACTTTCATGCTCCTTTATCTCTTGTTGATTGGTTAATTATATTTTCTGCTTAGTTCATTGTAAACCGAGTTGATTTGATTTGTATCAAGAAAGTCGGTATATAAAAGCCTTAAATAATAATAAATAAAGGATAACGTGAAAGATCTTGGATTGTGGTTAGACCCAGAACTGAACCTCAAAAAACACATCACTTTGAAAATCAAGGAAGGCTTCCACAAGTTACTAATCCTCAAACACCTAAAACCCCTACTACACTACCCAGACTTCAGAACCATTCTACAATCACTCATATTCAACAGCATCGACTATTGCAACTCCCTACTGATAGGCCTACCCAAATCCACCATTTGGCCACTCAGTTGCTACAGAATGCAGCAGCCAGAATCCTCACCGGTCACAAAAGATCTGACCATATCACTCCAGTGTTAAAAAGCCTACACTGGTTGCCAATAGAAAAGAAAATCGAATATAAAACTCTTACCGTCATACACAACGCAATCCACAACAATGATAACACAGGTCTAAATAATATCATCCAGAAACTTGTCTCCCAATGCAACACAAGAACAACAAACAAATTACATCTCGACATACCATCAATCTCAACAGCCAAACATACCACCGTAAGAAACAGAGCCATCTCCATTGCCGGCCCTCACCTCTGGAACTCACTTCCAGAAAACCTAAGACCCCAAAATAACACAAAAACATTTAACAAAGAACTTAAAACATGGCTCTTCAGACAAGCCTTCAAAGATGGGATCGGCTAATCGTCCACACCACAATTGCCAACCCCATACCACTACTATCACCCCACACTGTTACAGACGTGAACTTTATAAATATATACTTAACTCATGTCATTACAGATACTTAATTCTCATAACGGACTGGCAAACATGTCCTAAACAACGATAAACCTATTCTGCCGCTAAAAAAAATAAAAACAAAAAACTGATAGCTCGAACCCACAATCATCTGTTGCCATAAGCAAAAGCCATATCCTGTCCCCATCTGCTATGTATCATATTATGAGGTTATATAAGTTAACATATTATGCTGCTATTTAAGTTATCTCGATTTAAGTAACTCATAGATCATAGGTATACCAGTTTACTGTCTTGTTTTTGTGTTTTCTGTTACCAATCGCTTCCACAATTGTAAATGCAATATGTTGTTTCAAATGTAAACCGGAGTGAAGGCCCTGGCTAAACTTTGGTATACAAAAATAAATAAATAAATGTGTGTGTGTGTGTGAGGGAGGGAGATCATGTGTAGTGTGTATGTATAGGGAGAATCTATGGGGTAGATTTTATAAACTTACGCGAGGGAGGGAAGCCAAATTTAGGCTCTTAGGTAGAAAGCTTAAATCCAGAACCTCCAGGGTAGCATTCTCTGAAAATGCTCCCTGTTCCACGTGCAGGTCACCAGAGGCAGGCAGAGCTCCGGAGTCTCAATGCATGGATGAGATGATGGTGCAAGGAAGAGGGATTCAGTTTTGTTAGGAACTGGGGAACCTTTTGGGGAAGGGGGAGTCTCTTCCGAAGGGATGGGCTGCACCTTAACCAGGGTGGAACCAAACTGCTGGCGCTAACCTTTAAAAAGGAGATAGAGCAGCTTTTAAACTAGAACAAAGGGGAAAGCCGACAGTCGCTCAGCAGCGCATGGTTCGGAGAGAGGTATCTTTAAAGGATACTAATGATGCATTAGAATTAGAGCATCCCGACAGTGAGGTTCCAATAATTAGAAAAGTAGTCCAAGTGCCTGTAACTAAAAACTCACCTGAGCTAAAAGATTCTAACTTATCCCTATCAATTAAAAAGCAGAATGAAAATACAAACAAAAAACAAACTTTGAAATGTTTGTATGCTAATGCCAGAAGTCTAAGAAGTAAGATGGGCGAATTAGAATGTATAGCAGTAAATGATGACATAGACTTAATTGGCATCTCAGAGACATGGTGGAAAGAGGATAACCAATGGGACACTACTATACCGGGGTACAAATTATATCGCAATGACAGAGAGGAGCACTCGGGAGGAGGTGTGGCGCTTTATGTCCGGGATGGCATAGAGTCCAACAGGATAAACATCCTGCATGAGACTAAATATAAAATTGAATCTTTATGGGTAGAAATCCCTTGTGTGTCGGGGAAGACTATAGTGATAGGGGTATACTACCATCCACCTGGTCAAGATGGTGAGACGGACAGTGAAATGCTAAGAGAAATTAGGGAAGCTAACCAAATTGGTAGTGCAGTAATAATGGGAGACTTCAATTAAAGACCAGAATGATCGAGCATCGTCTAATATCAAGAATAATCGTGAGGATGAACCGTTAGTTGTGCATTGTCAAGAACAGAAACATACGTTTGCTGATCTGCGTTTTTGTGCGATTGATCACATATTACCTCACTGGCGTGGGGGAGATAGACATCGTCTTTTGTTACAAGCTGAACAGCGTTGGATATATAGACTTAATACCGTGCATCCATCTGGCTTGAATAATGAATTAGAACTGCATGCGTTCCTGGGGTGATTAACTTCTCTCATTGTTCAATTCATGATTTTTCAACCACACTTGATTCAGGTCTGTGACGTCAGAATTCAGGTGAATTTAAAGAGCCTTGAACCTCGGTTTCAGTTCCTCCATTTTCTTCTTACAAGATGGTCGAGACGTGAGGTCCATTCTGAACGGTAGCCCGGCTTCTATTAAGATAAGTACTATTTTCCTCTTCTTCTTGATATATGAAGTAATTACTATATGATTATTGTAGGTAACTGACTCTTGCTTAAACATCTTTTTGATGTGCTCCTGACGAAGCTGCATAAGCGAAACACCGGCCCGTGTAGGGCAATACGAAATAGTCGTTTGTTAAGAGTCTGCTGTTCTATGAATTCCATGGAGGACATTTTTAGTTAAAAGAAAAAATTCTAAGAAAAATTCTGTGAAAATACTTTTTGGAATATTAAAGCATTAAAAAATGATGAAGGTGGATGATTGAGTAGACCGGTTAGTGTCTGTTATGAGGACATATAACGTCAGGCTTGCTGACACCTTCTTAGGCTAAAACTTATTATGTTTTGATTTCCACAATTTTTGCACTAGATTACTTTTGTGGTTATCTATTGACTCCCAGTTTGTGTATAGACTTCAATTACCCCAATATAGACTGGGTAAATGTATCATCGGGTCACGCTAGAGAGATAACGTTCCTGGATGGAATAAATGATAGCTTTATGGAGCAATTGGTTCAGGAACCGACGAGAGAGGGAGCATTTTTAGATCTAATTCTCAGTGGAGCACAGGACTTGGTGAGAGAGGTAACGGTGGTGAGGCTGCTTGGCAATAGTGATCATAATATGATCAAATTTGATTTAATGACTGGAAAAGGAACAGTGTGCAAATCCAAGGCTCTCGTGCTAAACTTTCAAAAGGGAAACTTTGATAAAATTTATTTATTTATTATTTATTTATTTATTTATTTATTTAACAGTTTTTTATACCGACCTTCATAGTAAATAACCATATCGGATCGGTTTACATTTAACAAGGGTATAACTAGAGTAACAATTCAAGTAAACGAGAGATTAACAATAGGTAGGAATAAGTCAAAGTTACAATCAACAGGGAAAGAGAACTTGGAAGCTTGCAACAAGCTGGAAAGAAGATAAGGCAGGAAAAAATATAAAGTGTTACCATAGAGCATACATGTTAAAGCTTAATAGGTGCTTTAACCTGGAAGAGTCAGAGAAAAATTGTTAGAAAAAAACTGAAAGGAGCAGCTACAAAAGTAAAAAATGTCCAAGAGGCGTGGTCATTGTTAAAAAATACCATTCTAGAAGCACAGTCCAGATGTATTCCACACATTGAGAAAGGTGGAAAGAAGGCAAAACGATTACCGGCATGGTTAAAAGGGGAGGTGAAAGAAGCTATTTTAGCCAAAAGATTTTCATTCAAAAATTGGAAGAAGGATCCAACAGAAGAAAATAGGATAAAGCATAAACATTGGCAAGTTAAATGTAAGACATTGATAAGACAGGCTAAGAGAGAATTTAAAAAGAAGTTGGCTGTAGAGGCAAAAACTCACAGTAAAAACTTTTTAAAATATATCTGAAGCAGAAAGCCTGTGAGGGAGTCAGTTGGACCGTTAAATGATCGAGGGGTTAAAGGGGCACTTAGAGAAGATAAGGCCATCGCGGAAAGATTAAATGATTTCTTTGCTTCTGTATTTACTGAAGAGGATGTTGGGGAGGTACCCGTAATGGAGAAGGTTTTCATGGGCAATGATTCAGATGGACTGAATCAAATCACGGTGAACCTAGAAGATGTGGTAGGCCTGATTGACAAACTGAAGAGTAGTAAATCACCTGGACCGGATGGTATACACCCCAGAGTTCTGAAGGAACTAAAAAATTAAATTTCAGACCTATTAGTAAAAATTTGTAACTTATCATTAAAATCATCCATTGTACCTGAAGACTGGAGGATAGCAAATATAGAAACATAGAAACATAGAAACATAAAAATGACGGCAGAAGAAGACCAAATGGCCCATCTAGTCTGCCCAGCAAGCTTCACACATATTTTCTCTCATACTTATCTGTTTCTCTTAGCTCTTGGTTCTATTTCCCTTCCACCCCCACCTTTAATGTAGAGAGCAGTGATGGAGCTGCATCCAAGTGAAATATCCAGCTTGATTCGTTAGGGGTAGTAGCCGCCGCAATAAGCAAGCTGCACCCATGCTTATTTGTTTTACCCAGACTATGTTATTAGCCCTTATTGGTTGTTTTTCTTCTCCTCTGCCGTTGAAGCAGGGAGCTATGCTGGATATGCGTGACGTATAAGTCTTCTCCCATGCCGTTGAAGCAGAGAGCCATGCTGGATGTGCATCGAAAGTGAAGTATCAGGCACATTTGGTTTGGGGTAGTAACCGCCGTAACAAGCCAGCTACTCCCCGCTTTGTGAGTCTGAACCCTCTTTTCTTCTCCCCTGCCATTGAAGCAGAGAGCTCTGCTGGATAACCCCAATATTTAAAAAGGGCTCCAGGGGCAATCCGGGAAACTGCAGACCGGTTAGCCTGACTTCAGTGCCAGGAAAAATAGTGGAAAGAGTTCTAAACATCAAAATCACAGAACATATAGAAAGACATGGTTTAATGGAACAAAGTCAGCATGGCTTTACCCAGGGCAAGTCTTGCCTCACAAATCTGCTTCACTTTTTTGAAGGAGTTAATAAACATGTGGATAAAGGTGAACCGGTAGATATAGTACACTTGGATTTTCAGAAGGCAAAGTTCCTTCTTGGAAAAGTAAAAAGTCATGTGATAGGTGGTGATGTCCTTTCGTGGATTGCAAACTGGCTAAAAGACAGGAAACAGAGAGTAGGATTAAATGGGCAATTTTCTCAGTGGAAGGGAGTGGACAGTGGAGTGCCTCAGGGATCTCTATTGGGACCCTTACTTTTCAATATATTTATAAATGATCTGGAAAGAAATACGATGAGTGCGATAATCAAATTTGCAGATGACACAAAATTGTTCAGAGTAGTTAAATCACAAGCAGATTGTGATAAATTGCAGGAAGACCTTGTGAGACTGGAAAATTGGGCATCCAAATGGCAGATGAAATTTAATGTGGATAAGTGCAAGGTGATGCATATAGGGAAAAATAACCCATGCTATAATTACACAATGTTGGGTTCCATATTAGGTGCTACAACCCAAGAAAGAGATCTAGGTGTCATAGTGGATAACACATTGAAATCATCGGTACAGTGTGCTGCAGCAGTCAAAAAAGCAAACATAATGTTGGGAATTATTAGAAAGGGAATGGTGAATAAAACTGAAAATGTCATAATGCCTCTGTATCGCTCCATGGTGATACCGCACCTTGAATACTGTGTACAATTCTGGTCGCTGCATCGCAAAAAAGATATAATTGCGATGGAGAAGGTACAGAGAAGGGCTACCAAAATGATAAGGTGAATGGAACAGCTCCCCTATGAGGAAAGACTAAAGAGGTTAGGACTTTTCAGCTTGGAGAAGAGACGACTGAGGGGGGATATGATAAAGGTGTTTAAAATCATGAGTGGTCTAGAACGGGTAGATGTGAATCGGTTATTTACTCTTTCGGATAGTAGAAAGACTAGGGGGCACTCCATGAAGTTAGCATGGGGCACATTTAAAACTAATCGGAGAAAGTTCTTTTTTACTCAACGCACAATTAAACTCTGGAATTTGTTGCCAGAGAATGTGGTTCGTGCAGTTAGTATAGCTGTGTTTAAAAAAGGATTGGATAAGTTCTTGGAGGAGAAGTCCATTACCTGCGATTAAGTTCACTTAGAGAATAGCCACTGCCATTAGCAATGATAACATGGAATAGACTTAGTTTTTGGGTACTTGCCAGGTTCTTATGGCCTGGATTGGCCACTGTTGGAAACAGGATGCTGGGCTTGATGGACCCTTGGTCTGACCCAGTATGGCATTTTCTTATGTTCTTATGTTCATCCCATATCAGAAAAACAACCGCAGGGGTGGGTGGGTAATGAAGATTTCTCCTGATGTAGATTACATGAAAAAATGGACAGTGCTGGTTTTTATCTCTGCAGGTGGGCAGCCCTGAGATTAATTCTTAGCCATTGGATTTTAACTGCATAAGCAAAGCATTAGTAAAAAATTGGTACAGAGACATTTTAGGACTGACAATTATAGCATGAATCATCATTAGATATAAGTGCACAGTTCTAAGAACGATGATCCTTCTCTGTAAGTACAGGAGGTGCTCACAGTTTCATTATTTACAAGGAAGGATATTTTGCACTGTTCCATTGAGCTGTCCAGTCTAAATTCTCTGAGCGTGATGCTTCTGATCAGAGATGTAATACACTTCATGCTTTCATTCACATCCTGGTGTATTCCAGCTTTGCTTACATGATTGCTTTAGGAATAAAAATAATAGTATACATGTCAACTATTATTTAGATACTGCTACCTATCCTTTTATCTCCCCCTGCTGCCATTACATTTGATAGCTCACGCTCTCCCCTCTCCCACGGTATTTCAACTTATACCCCTAGACCCTTCTGCCCAAACTTTGTCTCAAACCTGTTATACATTCCCAAACTTAGGTATAACAAACACAGACCTCCTACAAACCACACCAAGCGCCACCACTCATACCTCAAATCTATTCATACAACTATGATATCTCCACCACTCACTCAGATTATTGGCATTACTGCACTAACAGTCATTCTTTTCAATGCCCAGTCCCTTAACAAAAAAACCTCTATACTCAATGACATCCTCTTAGATGAAACACACGACATTTGTGCTATAACCGAAACCTGGTTAAAAGATACTGACAATGTCCTCCTTAACCAACTTCCTAATAATATTTATGATATTATATCAATTCCCAGACCCAAAAAGAAAGGTGGAGGCATTCTACTAGCCGCCAACAAACTTGCCCTTCATGCTACTTCCCCTCCACCTAAACTTGAAATTGGATTGTTTAAGGCTCCTTCAATCCAAATATGTCTCATATACGCCCACCTGGTACACTTATCAACAACCCTTCTGCTCTAATAGAATATATTGCCAAAAATGTCTCCATTGATTTACCAGCCATTATCTTAGGGGATTTCATTCTTCACGTCGATGCTACTCCTCGCACACCCAGTTGTTCCTCCTTCTTAGAAGCAATGAAATCATTAGGATACAACCAAATCATAAACTTTCCTACTCACAAAGTTGGCCATTCACTCGACCTTATATTCACTAACCAATATATTGTTACTGAATCGCTATCATACACTACTATCCCGTGGTCTGACCACTATATCATAAGATCCACAAATATGCTCTTGTAGGAACGCTTCCTTGAGCTCCCAGAAGGTGGACACGGCCTCAGGAGACTACTGGGATGAATGTCTCTCTATATTTCGCACAGATACAGGATATTGACATTTGCACAACGTTCCATGCTTGGACAGAGTCTTAAGATCTTCCCAGATGACGACAGCAGGTGAGCTGTCACCTGAGGGCCTGGGTGGAGCATAGGGGGCATTCACAGTATATTTAGGAGTTCTCAGCACAGAGTTCTCTACTCAGATGCCTTTGTGTATTGTAGCTCAGACTCAATACACAACCAACCCAGCCATGAAGATCGCAGTTGCCTTTCTGGTGGTGGTCCTGAGCCTCTGCTATCAGGGTAAGTAACCTTTAAATTTTTACAGAATATGGAGCAGAAGCCTCCATATTGCCTGGTCTGACCTTTCACACTATTGGAGGCAGAGAATTGCTGAGGGGACACTTCATGGGATCATTTGCATGTAAATGCCCAGAATGCTGAGAGCAGGGTATATAGGGATCTGCTGTGCAGGGACTGAATGTCAGTCTAACTGTGAATGGGAGGATGCCTGCTGAATAGTTAATGCATAACCGTGGGCATTAAATATCACTTGCTGCCCTGCATTAGGGGCTTAGAACATAGCATGATAATTAGCTCCGTGCCAGTTAAATCTAACACACACTTATGATGAACAGGTCCCTATGTCCTTACAAAGCTTTACCCTCCAGGACTGAGCACAGAGCTCAGGGTGGGTCTCCCCAGCATCCTGCATATGGAGAATAATTACATCTTATATCCCACTGGTTCTCTTCCCATGCCCCTGAGCAGGACCTTTCCTGTTCATTACACTGACTGAGAACCTGCAGCTCATCAGAGATGATTATTCCTAGCTCCCCTTCCTAGCATCTGTCAGGCTACAGTGCTGTCCTGGCATTGGTCAGTCCTGCTATTGTCATTCTTTCCCCTTTATATTTTAATCACTTTGGGCAGAGGCATTGCTAGACACCTAAATGATCCAGGGCACTGGCCCAGAACCACTACTCTTCCCTCCCTCCAAGACTTTGATAATTAACTCAATCACAAACAGCAGCTTCCCCTCTTTCCCACAAATGATTTCTGTTCAACATTCACATGTAGCTGTCATCAGGGCTCATCCTATGTGATCTGTAACAGTGACACTGCCCTGTTAGTTCTATAAAAACATAATTGTACATCCCACAAATGATCTCTGTTCTACATTCCCATGTAGCTGTCATCAGGGCTCATCCTATGTGATCTGTAACAGTGACACTACCCTGTTAGTTCTATAAAAACATAATTGTACATCCCACAAATGATCTCTGTTCAACATTCCCATGTAGCTGTCAGCAGGGCTCATCCTATGTGATCTGTAACAGTGACACTACCCTGTTAGTTCTATAAAAACATAATTGTACATCCCACAAATGATCTCTGTTCAACATTCCCATGTAGCTGTCATCAGGGGTCATCCTATGTGATCTGTAACAGTGACACTACCCTGTTAGTTCTATAAAAACATAATTGTACATCCCACAAATGACCTCTGTTCAACATTCCCATGCAGCTGTCATCAGGGGTCATCCTATGTGATCTGTAACAGTGACACTACCCTGTTAGTTCTATAAAAACATAATTGTACATCCCACAAATGATCTCTGTTCAACATTCCCATGTAGCTGTCATCAGGGGTCATCCTATGTGATCTGTAACAGTGAAACATCCCTGTTAGTTCTATAAAAACATAATTGTACATCCCACAAATGATCTCTGTTCAACATTCCCATGTAGCTGTCATCAGGGGTTCATCCTATGTGATCTGTAACAGTGAAACTACCCTGTTAGTTCTATAAAAACATAATTGTACATCCCACAAATGATCTCTGTTCTACATTCCCATGTAGCTGTCATCAGGGGTCATCCTATGTGATCTGTAACAGTGACACTACCCTGTTAGTTCTATAAAAACATAATTGTACATCCCACAAATGATCTCTGTTCAACATTCCCATGTAGCTGTCATCAGGGGTCATCCTATGTGATCTGTAACAGTGACACTACCCTGTTAGTTCTATAAAAACATAATTGTACATCCCACAAATGATCTCTGTTCAACATTCACATGTAGCTGTCATGAGGGGGGTCACCCTAATGTAGTCCTTGTAAACAGTGAAACATCCCTGTTAGTTCTATAAAAACATAATTGTACATCCCACAAATGATCTCTGTTCACATTCCCATGTAGCCTGTCATCAAGGGGTCAATTCCTATGACTGATCTGTACAGTGGCACTACCCTGTTAGTTGTCTATAAAAACATAATTGGACATCCCACAAATGACCTCTGTTCAACATTCCCATGTAGCTGTCATCAGGGGTCATCCTATGTGATCTGTACAGTGGCACTACCCTTGTTAGTTCTATAAAAACATAATTGTACATCCGCACAATGACCTCTGTTCAACATTCCCATGTAGCTGTCTCAGGGTCATCCTATGTGATCTGTAACAGTGACACTACCCTGTTAGTTCTATAAAAACATAATTGTAAATCCCACAAAATGATCTCTGTTCAACATTCCCATGTAGCGGTCATCAGAGGTCATCCTATGTGATCTGTAACATTGACACTACCGTTGGTCAGCCCCTGTCACATGGTAGGAGCACAAGATGGCGCCGATGACCATGTGACAGGGACTGACCAATGGCACCGGTAGCCCCTGTGACATAGTAGGTAAAAGGTTATCAGCGCCATTTTGATGCGAGCAGGCCGGACAGTCGAATAGCACGGAGGGACAAATCACTCGCGGGACCCCGCTGGACCACCAGGGATGTTAGTAAGGTATTGACAAAGGGCACTCGTGCTGAATGTCTCCTCCGCCTTTGATACCATCAGCCTCAAAATCCTCCTAATCCGCCTCATCGAAATTGGCATTACCAGCAATGCCCTCTGATGGCTTGAATCCTACCTCACCAATAGACACTACATAGTCAAGATTGGTAACAATGAGTCAGAACCTATAAACCTAACTCGGGGCATCCCCCAAGGCTCCTGCCTATCCTCTTCCCTTTTCAATATAAATATCCTGCCCATATGCCAACTCCTATCCAGTTTAGGACTCACTCATTACACCTATGCGGACGATGTTGAAATTCTTATCCCCCATCACCGAATCCATCCCTAAATCCCTCAAGATCTGGGAAAGCTGCCTCAAAACCATTGCACACCTCCTCTCTAACCTTAATCCCACCTTTAACACTTCCAAAACAGAACTCCTCATCATCTCACACAACCATTACACCTCATCCACCTCTGACATTAACACCCTCCCCCCTCAAGCCCCATCGCACAACAAGTTAGAGACCTTGGCTTCATGCTAGACAGCCATCTGAACCTTAAACAATTCATAAACTCCACCTTAAAAGAAGGTTACTACAAACTTCATGTCTTAAAAAAAGTTAAACTTCTACTCAACTTTAATGATTTTTGCACCGTACTCCAAGCCCTAATATTCTCCAAATTAGACTATTGCAACTCCCTCCTCCTAGGCTTCCCTGCATCTACAATAAACCCCTACAACTGCTACAAAATGCCGCAGCCAGAATACTACCAACACACGCATAACGTACCATATTACCCCCCATCCTCAAAGACCTTCACTGGCTCCCAATCCCATTCAGAATCAGCTACAAGAGCCTCAGCATCCTACACAAGACTCTACATAACCGGGATGTGCCCCCATAAGACCCACCAGATCCGACTTCAATGGCACATTACACACACCCTCCTCTAAACCTACCCGCCTCACTGCCACTAAAGAAAGAGCCCTATCCATAGCAGGACCCGCCAACTGGAATACCCTGCCACCTGACCTGTGACTGGAGCCCTGCCCCCATAAATTAAACAAAAAACTTAAAAAATGGCTCTTCAAACAGGGCTTTCCATAAATCACTAATCCCCTCTCCCTAGCCCCCTCCTCTCCCCCCGAGTACCAATTCATTCTTTCAATAAGAAGACTCTTCTATTACCCCCTTCCCCCCCGCTCGTACTCCCCCACACCCCGTGCCCGTATAACCCTTGCACCTCCCTCTCCCCTCTACTTTCAGCTCATTCTACCTCATGTGCCTCTAAGTTAATTTGTCTCTTCTACCACGATGTTATCTTGCACTAACTTTTGCCTCTTGTTCTTCCAAGTTAATTTGCCCTAACATTTCTCACTTATGCTCATTATCTAGATTTTTTACTGATGCTCCTTCCTTTCATTTATTATTTACTGTAACGTTACTGAGTTCTTTGTAAGGTTTCCCCAAATGTTATATGTAAACCCATGTGATGTCCTTCGAATGTGGGTATAAAAACACTTTAGATAAATAAATATATTTATTTATTTATTTTTTATTTATTGATTTGGATTTTTTTATATACCGAAATATAGCGCTTTGCCTTCATTCCGGTTTACAGGATAACAACATAATACATACAAATAACTTAGAGATGTGTTTAACCTTCAGAATAGAATCTTAATTAACATGTTAATTTAAAATTTTTAGGAAAGAGATAAAGGGGGAGGGGGATAGAAGATTAATAGAAGGGGTCGAACAAATGGGAGCGTCTAAGTGAAATAAAGGTGAAATATATGAAATAAAGGTGCCAAAAAATGGTTTAAATAAGGAGTTTAAAAAGAAGATGTCCCTCTGCACGTATCACTGGCAGCTCATGTAAAATTGTTGTGCCAGCAACGTTATCTGAATCTGAATGTCCAATCTGGGAACGGGTTTATTCCCATTTGATAAATAATGTTATCTTTTTGTTGATGCTTGATGAGCACGTCCAATAGATTTGTTGAGAAATTGTTGCTGCAGTGAATAAAACGTAAGAGCCTCAGGGACCCTGCAGCCTTCACTTACACGGCTTGTTTCATCTCTTTCTCCTCCAGATACCAATGCCCTTAATGAACAGTACAATCCTGTGGGTGTGCTGAGATGTATTACTAACGAGATTGCAGTAAGTAAGCATGCGCAGCAGTGAAACAGCGCAGCTGAGGACAGGCCTGGGTGTCACTTCCCTCCCCCTGCTCCTTGCGCTCTCTTGACTTCCGTATGAGCCTTTGCAGGACAATGAACAGGGACCTGATTTCCTCTCTCTTCCCTTCTAAGCAAGCTTGTCAGAGACAGTACCGCCCAGTACAGGCTTCCTCATAGCTCGGTAGTTGGGAGGGAGGGGGCTGAAAGATATTTCATCCCCTACCTGTGTCAGCATCGCAGCATATGAGGGAGTCACGCTAGCTTAGACTGCTAAGATAGGCTCATCCCTGCAGAGGACTCCCCTGGTAAGATCACCAAATGCCAAGTCAGCATCCAGAGCAGCGTGCAGTGGTGGCCTTCATGCCGCTAGCCTGGGTCCTCTGCAGCCAGCAGGAGGCAGCAGGAGGGGCTGGCATTCTGACTCAGGAAGTGCTGGGAGTAGCAGGCTCACTGTGCAGCTTCCTCTGCCCCGCTTCCCAGCTCTGGGAACTCCCTCTCTCTCTCTCTCTCACGTGCATTCTCCCACCCCTGCAGCCTCTAGCCCTCCCTCCTTCCTTGCAGATATGTGGCTGGCCTTGTGGATTTTCATCAAGGAAGGGCAGGGTACAGCAGGACCACAAAACAGCCACGCACCAGCCTCCAGCACAGCAGTCCCCACCTCATGTAACCCCAATATTTAAAAAGGGCTCCAGGGGCGATCCGGGAAACTACAGACCGGTTAGCCTGACTTCAGTGCCAGGAAAAATAGTGGAAAGTGTTCTAAACATCAAAATCACAGAACATATAGAAAGACATGGTTTAATGGAACAAAGTCAGCATGGCTTTACCCAGGGCAAGTCTTGCCTCACAAATCTGCTTCACTTTTTTGAAGGAGTTAATAAACATGTGGATAAAGGTGAACCGGTAGATATAGTATACTTGGATTTTCAGAAGGCGTTTGACAAAGTTCCTCATGAGAGGCTTCTAGGAAAAGTAAAAAGTCATGTGATAGGTGGCGATGTCCTTTCGTGGATTGCAAACTGGCTAAAAGACAGGAAACAGAGAGTAGGATTAAATGGGCAATTTTCTCAGTGGAAGGGAGTGGACAGTGGAGTGCCTCAGGGATCTGTATTGGGACCCTTACTGTTCAATATATTTATAAATGATTTGGAAAGAAATATGATGAGTGAGATAATCAAATTTGCAGATGACACAAAATTGTTCAGAGTAGTTAAATCACAAGCAGATTGTGATAAATTGCAGGAAGACCTTGTGAGACTGGAAAATTGGGCATCCAAATGGCAGATGAAATTTAATGTGGATAAGTGCAAGGTGATGCATATAGGGAAAAATAACCCGTGCTATAATTACACAATGTTGGGTTCCATATTAGGTGCTACAACCCAAGAAAGAGATCTAGGTGTCATAGTGGATAACACATTGAAATCGTCGGTGCAGTGTGCTGCGGCAGTCAAAAAAGCAAACAGAATGTTGGGAATTATTAGAAAAGGAATGGTGAATAAAACGGAAAATGTCATAATGCCTCTGTATCGCTCCATGGTGAGACCGCACCTTGAATACTGTGTACAATTCTGGTCGCCGCATCTCAAAAAAGATATAATTGCGATGGAGAAGGTACAGAGAAGGGCTACCAAAATGATAAGGGGAATGGAACAACTCCCCTATGAGGAAAGACTAAAGAGGTTAGGACTTTTCAGCTTGGAGAAGAGACGACTGAGGGGGGATATGATAGAGGTGTTTAAAATCATGAGAGGTCTAGAACTGGTAGATGTGAATCGGTTATTTACTCTTTCGGATAGTAGAAAGACTAGGGGGCACTGCATGAAGTTAGCATCGGGCACATTAAAACTAATCGGAGAAAGTTCTTTTTTACTCAACGCACAATTAAACTCTGGAATTTGTTGCCAGAGGATGTGGTTAGTGCAGTTAGTATAGCTGTGTTTAAAAAAGGATTGGATAAGTTCTTGGAGGAGAAGTCCATTACTTGCTATTAAGTTCACTTAGGGGCGGATTTTCAGAGCCCTGCTCGCCTAAATCCGCCCAAATCCGGGCGGATTTCGGCGAGCAGGGCCCTGCGCGCCGGTATGCCTACATTCAAAGAGCCTACCGGCGCGTGCAGACCCCGGGACTCACGTAAGTCCCGGGGTTTTCGGAGGGGGGGCGTGTCGGGGGCGTGTCGGGGGCGGGCCCGGTCGTCGAGGCGTTTTGGGGGCATGTCGGGAGCGTTTTGGGGGCGGGTACGGGGGCGTGGCTACGGCCCGGGGCGGTCCGGGGGCGTGGCCGTGCCCTCTGTACCCGCCCCGAGGTTGCGTCCCGGCGCGCAACAGGCCCGCTGACGCGCGGGGATTTACTTCTCCCCCCGGGAGGCGTAAATCCCCCGACAAGGTAAGGATGGGGTTTAGACAGGGCCGGGCGGGTGGGTTAGGTAGGGGAAGGGAGGGGAAGGTGAGGGGAGGGCAAAAGAAAGTTCCCTCCGAGGCCGCTCCGATTTCGGAGCGGCCTCGGAGGGAACGGGGGTAGGCTGCGCGGCTCGGCGCGCGCCGGCTATTCAAAATCAATAGCCTTACGCACGCCGATCCAGGTTTTTAGCAGATACGCGCGGCTCCGCGCGTATCTACTAAAATCCAGCTTACTTTTGCTTGCGCCTGATGCGCCAGCAAAAGTAGGCCAGATCGCGCTTTTTGAAAATCTACCCCATAGTGTTGATGGGAAAATTTACAAGTGGATGTAGAATGTCTGGAGAAAGTTATGGGGGTCATTTTCAAAAGGAGTTACATGCGTAAATGTAGCTACTATTGTAACAATTTTCAAAAGCCATTTACTCAAGTAAAGTGCACTTACGCAAGTAAATTCTATGGACAATTCAATGGCATATATTGTAGCAATTTTCAAAAGCCCACTTACTCGAGTAAAGTGCATTTTCTCAAGAAAAACCCAGTTTTACTCGAATAAATGAGTTTTAAAATCAGGCCCTATGAGAGTCCATTGTGATCGTCAGATGTGATCAGGGAAGGCTTGCCTAAATAACCATGTCTTTAGCCTTTTTCTGAATGTTGGTAAGCAAGGTTCCTGTCTGAGGTCAGGGGGGATGGTATTCCATAATGACGGTCCAGCGGTGGAAAAGGCCCGTTCTCTGAATGTTTGATGGTGTGTGACTTTTGTTTGTGGGATGTGTAGGGATCCTCTGTATGCTTCTCTGATTGGTCTTGACGAGGAGTGTAGTCTGAGCGGGATTTGAAGATTGAGTGGGGCTTGAGAGTGGATGGTTTTATGGATGATGGTGATGGTCTTGTGGAGGATTCTGAAGTGAATTGGGAGCCAGTGTAATTTTTTGAGAATGGGGGAGATGTGATCTCTTCTTCTGGCATTTGTTAAAATCCTGGCAGTAGCGTTTTGCAGCATCTGGAGTGGTTTTAAGGAAGAGGAAGGGAGACCTAGCAAGATAGAGTTGCAGTAGTCTATCTTGGAGAAAATTATGGCTTGTAGGATTGTTCTGAAGTCTTGAAAGTGAAGAAGTGGTTTTATTCTTTTCAATACCTGTAATTTGTAGAAGCCGTCCTTTGTGGTGCGGTTGATGAATGTTTTTAAATTTAAGTGGTTATCAATTAAGACTCCTAGGTCCCTAGCTTGGGAGACAAAGATGTTTGGTGGTGTGTTTAGTGTGGTGTTGCTGTTTTCCGGTGAAATGAGGAGGAGTTCGGTTTTCGCCGAATTTAAAATCAGGTTTAAACTGAAGAAGAGGAGGTTGATTTCTTGTCGACAGGATTCCAAGTATTTGAGGGTTTTTGTAATTGATTTTTTGATGGGGATCAATATTTGCACGTCGTCTGCATAAAGAAAGTGATTTAGTTGAAGGTTAGTTAGCAGTTGGCAAAGAGGAAGTAAGTAAATGTTGAAGAGGGTAGGGGAAAGGGAGGAGCCTTGAGAAACTCCTGGAGATGAATTGCATCGAGAAGATTCTTTAATGTTTATTTTGACTTTGTATCCTCTATTCGAAAGGAAGGTTTTGAACCAGGAGAGAGCTGTTCCTGTTATTCCGATGTCCGCCAGTCGGTTAAGGAGGATAGAGTGGTTGACGGTGTCAAACGCCGCAGACAGGTCTAGGAGGATTAGTAAAAAGGATTGTCCTTTGTCCAAGCCCATGATGATATGGTCTGACAATGAAATGAGGAGAGATTCAGTACTACTTAATGCCTTGTGGAAACCGTATTGTATAGGGAGCAGTATTTTATGATCTTCCAGGTAATCTGAGAGTTGCGAGTTGACTAATGTTTCCAATATCTTGGCAATAAAAGGAAGATTGGAAATAGGGCGGAAGTTGTTGTTGTCGTTTGGGTCCAAATTTGGTTTCTTTAGAAGGGGTTTGATAGATGCTAGTTTTAGGGCTTCTGGGTAAATTCCTTGAACTAAAGAACAGTTTATAATATCGGCCAGGGTAATGGATATGGTGTCTGGTATTAACAGGAGAAGTTTTGAAGGGATTTGGTCAGATGGATGGGAGGAAGGTTTCAATTTCTTTAAGAGAGAGTGGATCTCTGAAGCAGTAGTGGGTTCGAATGCTTCAAAAATATGTTTTTGTTTGTTTGATAAGAGAGGCTGATAGTAGGGGGTGGGCCAGGGGGTTAAGAGGTTGGATATTTTGTTTTGGAAGAAAAGCGCCAAATCATCTGCTTTGGATTGTGCTTGATCGATGGGGATTGTTGTAAATAAATATACAAGTGAGCATTTTCCCCTGATCCCACACATGCGTAAATGTGCTCAAACGTACCCACTTATTATCCGAGCAGGCGTGTGCTCACAGCTCTGCTTTGGAAAATTATGACTGCAAACTGCGCACACTTTGTACTCGCGTACTTCTACCCTAAGCACTGAGTTAGAAAGTTGGGCTAAAACCTTGGGAAATTTGAGCATGTACGTGTAAACTGTCAGGAAAAGTTTGTGTGCATGAAATAAGAGGAGAAGCCTGAGCAGGGAGATTTTCTGCAGGTAATTCCTCCGTGCACATTGGTGTAATTGGTGCGTTACATTTCTCTGGGGGTAGCTCTGTGACATCCTGCATGAATTAGGACAGACGCACACATAAGGTAAAGTGATTGTAAAAGAGAGAGCTCCTGTGTGTGCATGAAATAAGAGGAGAAGCCTGAGCAGGGAGATTTTCTGCAGGTAATTCCTCCGTGCACATTGGTGTAATTGGTGCGTTACATTTCTCTGGGGGTAGCTCTGTGACATCCTGCATGAATTAGGACAGACGCACACATAAGGTAAAGTGATTGTAAAAGAGAGAGCTCATGTGTGTGCATGAAATAAGAGGAGAAGCCTGAGCAGGGAGATTTTCTGCAGGTAATTCCTCCGTGCACATTGGTGTAATTGGTGCATTACATTTCTCTGGGGGTAGCTCTGTGACATCCTGCATGAATTAGGACAGACGCACACATAAGGTAAAGTGATTGTAAAAGAGAGAGCTCATGTGTGTGCATGAAATAAGAGGTGCAGCCTGAGCAGGGAGATTTTCTGCAGGTAATTCCTCCGTGCACATTGGTGTAATTGGTGCGTTACATTTCTCTGGGGGTAGCTCTGTGACATCCTGCATGAATTAGGACAGACGCACACATAAGGTAAAGTGATTGTAAAAGAGAGAGCTCATGTGTGTGCATGAAATAAGAGGAGAAGCCTGAGCAGGGAGATTTTCTGCAGGTAATTCCTCCGTGCACATTGGTGTAATTGGTGCGTTACATTTCTCTGGGGGTAGCTCTGTGACATCCTGCATGAATTAGGACAGACGCACACATAAGGTAAAGTGATTGTAAAAGAGAGAGCTCGTGTGTGTGCATGAAATAAGAGGTGCAGCCTGAGCAGGGAGATTTTCTGCAGGTAATTCCTCCCTGCACATTGGTGTAATTGGTGCGTTACATTTCTCTGGGGGTAGCTCTGTGACATCCTGCATGAATTAGGACAGACGCACACATAAGGTAAAGTGATTGTAAAAGAGAGAGCTCGTGTGTGTACATGAAATAAGAGGAGAAGCCTGAGCAGGGAGATTTTCTGCAGGTAATTCCTCCCTGCACATTGGTGTAATTGGTGCGTTACATTTCTCTGGGGGTAGCTCTGTGACATCCTGCATGAATTAGGACAGACGCACACATAAGGTAAAGCGATTGTAAAAGAGAGAGCTCGTGTGTGTGCAGGAAATAAGAGGAGAAGCCTGCGCAGGGAGATTTTCTGCAGGTAATTCCTCCGTGCACATTGGTGTAATTGGTGCGTTACATTTCTCTGGGGGTAGCTCTGTGACATCCTGCATGAATTAGGACAGATGCACACATAAGGTAAAGTGATTGTAAAAGAGAGAGCTCGTGTGTGTGCAGGAAATAAGAGGAGAAGCCTGAGCAGGGAGATTTTCTGCAGGTAATTCCTCCATGCACATGAGAGCTGTTCAAAAAAATAAAGAAAGTGTGTCTGAGGTCAGGTTAGGAAAAGGGACTCTGAATTAAGGAGCATCCGATCTCCTAACCCACACTGACAGCAGCCTCTCCTGGGCGCCCGCTGCAGAGGAGGCGCTAGGGATGCAAACCTTTCCCTAGTGCCTGCTTGCTACCATGGAAGCTCATTTACATATTAAATCAGGTGCCTCGGAGAGGTCGATCAGTGTTAGGAAAGCATTTAGGATTGCATCGGCCTGATAAAGTGACTCTGCTATTCTGTGTCCATCCCATGAGATCCTCCTCCCTAAACTCTCTGCTCTCATTCTTTCCTTTAGGCTGATTCTGGAGAACTTCTGGTAAGTCTAAACCTTTACTCCTGCTAATGTTTCCCTAAAGTGACTCTGCTATTCCTCGGCCTACTCATGAGATCCTCCTTCCTAAACTCTCTGCTCTCATTCTTTCTTGTAGAACCTGAATGGAATAGTGGTAAGTCTAAACCTTTACTCCTGCTAATGCTTCCCTAAAGTGACTCTGCTATTCCTCGGCCTATTCATGAGATCCTCCTTCCTAAACTCTCTGCTCTCATTCGTTCTTGTACAACCCGAAAGGAATAGTGGTAAGTCTAAACCTTTACTCCTGCTAATGCTTCCCTAAAGTGACTCTGCTATTCTGTGCCCGTCCCATGAGATCCTCGTCCCTAAACTCTCTGCTCTCATTCTTTCCTTTAGGGTGGTATTGAAAAACGTCTGGTAAGTCTAAACCTTTACTCCTGCTAATGGTTCCCTAAAGTGACTTTGCTGTTCTGTGCCCGTCCCATGAGATCCTCCTCCCTAAACTCTCTGCTCTCATTCTTTCCTTTAGGGTGGTATTGCAATATGTCTGGTAAGTCTAAACCTTTACTCCTGCTAATGCTTCCCTAAAATGACTCTGCTATTCATTACCCTTCTCATGAGTTCCTCCTCCCTAAACTATCTGCTCTCATTCTTTCCTTTAGGCTGATATTGCAAACCTTCTGGTAAGTCTAAACCTTTATTCCTGTTAATGTTTCCCTAAAGTGACTCTGCATTTCTGTGTCCATCCCATGAGATCCTCCTTCCTAAACTCTCTGCTCTCATTCTTTCTTGTAGAACGTGAATGGAATAGTGGTAAGTTTAACCTTTACTCCTGCTAATGCTTCCCTAAAGTGACTTTGCTATTCTGTGTCCATCCCATGAGATCCTCCTCCCTAAACTCTCTGCTCTCATTCTTTCTTGTACAACGTGAATGGAATAGTGGTAAGTTTAACCTTTACTCCTGCTAATGCTTCCCTAAAGTGACTTTGCTATTCTGTGTCCATCCCATGAGATCCTCCTCCCTAAACTCTCTGCTCTCATTCTTTCCTTTAGGCTGATATTGAAAAACTTCTGGTAAGTCTAAACCTTTACTCCTGTTAATGCTTCCCTAAACTGACTCTGCTATTCTGTGTCCATCCCATGAGATCCTCCTCCCTAAACTCTCTGCTCTCATTCTTTCTTGTAGAACCTGAATGGAACAGTGGTAAGTTTAACCTTTACTCCTGCTAATGCTTCCCTAAAGTGACTCTGCTATTCCTTGCCCTACTCATGAGATCCTCCTCCCTAAACTCACTGCTCTCGTTCTTTCCTTTAGGGCTGGGCTTCCAAACTTTTAATCACTGTGACCCCCATTTCAGCATTGAAAATATGCATGACCCCAGGGAATGACCAAAATAAATTAGCAGAGGGGTAGTTCACCTCCCAACAATCACTCCTCACTCTCCTTGCACTCCAGTTAATTCCCTCTCAACTTCCATCCCATCCAGAGGCCCTCCCCCCCCCCCCCAGCAGCCCCCTCTCTCAACTTCCTCACACCTCCCCAGCCCATCCATCCCTTTTACACATCTTCCCACCAGCTCTCCTCTCTCACTCTCAAGTCCTTCTTATAAAACCCAGTTCATCCTCTGTATTCCCCTCCCTCTCGTCCCATCCCCATTCCCTTCTCTCCTCCCCTCTGATCATTGTCACATTGCATCCAACTTCTCCCCTCTTACCCCACCTCCTCATACATCCCCTACCTCTCTGATCCTCTCATCTCCTCCTCATCCAATCCCCATCCCCTCCTCCTCTCTCACCCATCCATCTTATCTCCCTTCCCCATACATTCTTCAGCTGATCCTCTATAGTCTCCTCCCCCTTTTCATCCCCTCTCCAGTCACTCCCCTGCATCCCCTTCCTGCCCACCTCCCCTCTCTCCCTTCTGTCACTTTGCATCCAGCTTCTCCCCTCTTACCCCACCTACTCATACATCCCCCACCCCACTGATACTCTGTCATCTCCTCCCTCACCCTTCACAGCCAATCCCTCTTCACCTTAACCAACCCTCAGTCTCTCCCATTCTCATCTGTTCCTTCAAACAACTCTTTTTCATTTTTATTTTATTTTAAAACTATTTCTTATCTGCCCACTTCCCTATTAGTTTGTGGTGGATGACATCAGACATGCACAATTGAAAATGCTGTAACAGACTTGAGATAAAACAAGTAGAAAAATGACAAAGTAAACTGATTGTGAGTCGTTCAGCTTCCTGCCAGTGCTTGCTTGAACAGAAGTTTTTCCAGCCTTTTTAGAGGATTTCGTGCAGGTGATTCCTCGAGGAAGGATTTCTGAGGCCTAAGAAATTGCCATGCTGGGTCAGACCAAGGGTCCATCAAGCCCAGCATCCTGTTTCCAACAGAGGCCAAAACCAGGCCACAAGAACTTAGCAATTACCCAAACGCTAAGAAGAACCCATGCTACTGATGCAATTAATAGCAGTGGCTATTCCCTAAGTAAACTTGATTAATAGCCATTAATGTACTTCTCCTCCAAGAACTTATCCAAACCTTTTTTAAACACAGCTATACTAACTGCACTAACCACATCCTCTGGCAACAAATTCCAGAGTTTAATTGTGCTTTGAGTAAAAAATAACTTTCTCCGATTAGTTTTAAATGTGCCCCATGCTAACTTCATGGCGTGCCCCCTAGTCTTTCTACTATCCGAAAGAGTAAATAACCGATTCACATCTACCCGTTCTATAACTCTCATGATTTTAAACATCTCTTATCCAAACCTTTTTTGAACCCAGCTACACTAACTGCACTAACCACATCCTCTGGCAACAAATTCCAGACCTTTATTGTGCGTTGAGTGAAAAATAATTTTCTCCGATTCGTCTTAAATGTGCTACTTGCTAACTTCATGGAAAGCCCCCTAGTCCTTCTATTATTCAAAAGAGTAAATAACCGAGTCACATCTACTCATTCAGGACCTCTCATGATCTTAAAGATCTCTATCATATCCCCCTCAGCCGTCTCTTCTCCAAGCAGAACAGCCCTAACCTCTTCAGCCTTTCCTCATAGGGGAGCTGTTCCATCCCCTTTATCATTTTGGTTGTCCTTCTCTGTACCTTCTCCATCGCAATTATATCTTTTTTGAGATTCGGCGACCAGAATTGTACACAGTATTCAAGGTGCGGTCTCACCATGAAGCGATACAGAGGCATTATGACATTTTCCGTTCTATTAACCTTTCCCTTCCTAATAATTCCTAACATTCTGTTTGCTTTTTTGACTGCTGCAGCACACTGAGACAACGATTTTAAAGAATTATCCACTATGATTCCTAGATCTTTTTCTTGGGTGGTAGCTCCTAATATGGAACCTAAGATCGTGTAACTACAGCAAGGGTTATTTTTCCCTATATGCAGCACCTTGCACTTGTCCACATTAAATTTCATCTGCCATTTGGATGCCCAATTTTCCAGTCTTGCGAGGTCCTCCTGTAATATATCACAATCTGCTTGTGATTTAACTACTCTGAATAATTTTGTATCATCTTCAAATTTGATAAACTCACTTATCGTATTCCTTTCCAGATCATTTATATGTGGTTTCTAATCATGAATGCCGGTATAGAAAAACGCTAAATAAATAAATAAATATATATATATATTGAAAAGCACCGGTCCAAGTACAGATCCCTGAGGCACTCTACTGTTTATTCTTTTCCACTGAGAAAATTGACCATTTAATCCTACTCTCTGTTTCCTGTCTTTTAACCATTTTGTAATCCACAAAAGGACATCACCTCCTATCCCATTACATTTTAGTTTTCGTAGAAGCCTCTCATGAGGGACTTTGTCAAACACCTTCTGAAAATCCAAATAAACTACATCTACCGGTTCACCTTTATCTACATGTTTATTAACACCTTCAAAAAAATGAAGCAGATTAGTAAATTCACCTGTAAATTCACCTGTAAATTTAAACTACTCTCATTCCAACTCCTTAGTATCTTAAACTTAACTAGGAACTCAATAAAACTAAGATGAAGGCAGCAGTCCAGCAACAAGAGGGAGGCTTTCCAGTCTTTTGCATTGAGTGTCACATGTATGATTTTTTACCTGCCGGTGAGAGATTGTATGTGTGCACCCGGTGCAAAGAGCTCCTGGCTCTCAGGGAACGAGTCCGATCTCTGGAGGCTAGAGTAGCAGACTTGGAGGAGCTGAGGGAGACAGAGAGGTACATTGACGAGACCTTCAGGGACATAGTAGTCAAGTCCCAAATCCAGTCTGGCAGCCCTAGTGCTGCCTTGGATCAGAAAGGTCTCCCAGTAGGAGAACATCACCCTGGTGTAGCAGGAAGTGATCCTGTAGCAAGGACCTGCTCTCCAGGTGATGTATTGTCCTCTCGCACCGAGGACAAGTCTCCCAGGGCTACTGCCCAGGAGGGAAGGGTTAGGCCTGCCATCATAGTTGGCGATTCAATTATTAGAAATGTAGATAGCAGGGTGGCTGGTGGACGTGAGGACCGCCTGGTAACTTGCCTGCCTGGTGCGAAGGTGGCAGACCTCACGCGCCACCTAGATAGGATTATAGACAGTGCTGGGGAGGAGCCGGCTGTCGTGGTACATGTGGGCACCAACGACATAGGAAAGTGTGGGAGAGAGGTTCTGGAAGCCAAATTTAGGATATTAGGTAGGAAGCTAAATCCAGAACCTCCAGGGTGGCATTCCTCTGAAATGCTTCCTGTTCCACGTGCAGGACCCCAGAGGCAGGCAGAGCTCCAGAGTTTCAATGCGTGGATGAGACGATGGTGTAGGGAAGAGGGATTCAGCTTTGTAAGGAACTGGGGAAACTTTTGGGGAAAGGGGAGACTTTTCCGAAAGGATGGGCTCCACCTTAACCAGAGTGGAACCAAGCTGCTGGCACTAACTTTCAAAAAGGAGATAGAGCAGCTTTTAAACTAGAACAAAGGGGAAAGCCGACAGTCACTCAGCAGTGCATGGTTCGGAGAAATGTATCCTTGAAGGATACTAATGAAACAGGAGAGTTAGGGCCATCCCAACAGAGAGGTTCCATTAAAGCAAATATAGTCCATATGCCTATATGTAAAAAATCACCAAAACTAATGATTTCCGAATTATCCCAAACAACTGAAAAGCAGGTTGTTAAAACAAACAAAAAACACACTTTGAAATGTCTATATGCCAATGCCAGAAGTCTAAGAAGTAAGATGGGAGAGTTAGAGTGTATAGCAGCAAATGATGAGATTGACATAATTGGCATCACAGAAACTTGGTGGAAGGAGGATAACCAATGGGACAGTGCTATATCAGGGTACAAATTATTAGGGATGTGAATCGTGTCCTCGATCGTCTTAACGATCGATTTCGGCTGGGAGGGGGAGGGAATCGTATTGTTGCCGTTTGGGGGGGTTAAAATATCGTGAAAAATCGTGAAAAATCGTTTAAATCGAAAAAATCGAAAAACCGGCACATTAAAACCCCCTAAAACCCACCCCCGACCCTTTAAATTAAATCCCCCACCCTCCCGAACCCCATCCCTCGCCGGAACATCGTTAAAAATCGAAAAATCGAAAAACCGGCACACTAAAACCCCCTAAAACCCACCCCCGACCCTTTAAATTAAATCCCCCACATCCCGAACCCCCCCCCCAATAACTTAAATAAACCTGCGGGTCCAGCGGCGGTCCGGAACGGGCTCCTGCCTCCTCAATCTTGTCGTCTTCAGCCGGCGCCATTTTCCAAAATGGCGCCGAAAAATGGCGGCGGCCATAGACGAAAAAGATTGGACGGCAGGAGGTCCTTCCGGACCCCCGCTGGACTTTTGGCAAGTCTCGTGGGGGTCAGGAGGCCCCCCACAAGCTGGCCAAAAGTTCCTGGAGGTCCAGCGGGGGTCAGGGAGCGATTTCCCGCCGCGAATCGTTTTCGTACGGAAAATGGCGCCGGCAGGAGATCGACTGCAGGAGGTCGTTCAGCGAGGCGGCCGGAACCCTCACGATTCTAACGATTTATAACGATAATCGTTAGAATCTGTATTGTATTGTGTTCCATAACGGTTTAAGACGATATTAAAATTATCGGACGATAATTTTAATCGTCCTAAAACGATTCACATCCCTACAAATTATATCGCAATGATAGGGAGGATCAACTTGGTGGGGGTGTGGCACTTTATGTCCGGGAGGGTATAGAGTCCAACAGGCTAAAGATCATACAAGAGACTAAATGCTCAGTAGAATCTATATGGGTAGAAATCCCATGTGTGTTGGGTAAGAGTATAGTGATAGGAGTATACTACCGTCCACCTGGACAAAATGGTCAGACAGATGATGAAATGCTAAGAGAAATCAGGGAAGCAAACCAATTTGGCAGTGCAATAATAATGGGAGATTTCAATTACCCCAATATTGACTGGGTAAATGTAACCTCAGGACTTGCTAGAGATATAAAGTTCCTGGATGTAATAAATGATTGTTTCATGGAGCAATTGGTTCAGGAACCAACAAGAGAGGGAGCTATTTTAGATTTAATTCTTAGTGGAACACAGGATTTGGTGAGAGAGGTAACGGTGGTGGGGCCACTTGGCAACAGTGATCATAACATGATCAAATTTAAACTAATAACTGGTAGGGGGACAATAAGTAAATCTGCAGCTCTAACACTAAACTTTCAAAAGGGAAACTTTGATAAAATGAGGAAAATAGTCAGAAAAAAACTGAAAGGTGCAGCTGCAAAGGTTTAAAAGTGTTCAACAGGCTTGGACATTGTTTAAAAATACAATCCTAGAGGCGCAGTCCATATGTATTCCACGCATTAAGAAAGGTGGAAGGAAGGCAAAACGATTACAGTCATGGTTAAAAGGTGAGGTGAAAGAGGCTATTTTAGCCAAAAAATCATCCTTCAAAAATTGGAAGAAAGATCCATCTGAAGAAAATAGGATAAAACATAAGCATTGTCAAGTTAAGTGTAAAACATTGATAAAACAAGCGAAGAGAGAATTGAAATGAAGTTGGCCATAGAGGCAAAACTCATAATAAAAACTTTTTTAAATATATCCAAAGCAAGAAACCTGTGAGGGAGTCGGTTGGACCATTAGATGACCGAGGGGTTAAAGGGGCTCTTAGGGAAGATAAGGCCATTGCAGAAAGACTAAATGAATTCTTTGCTTCCGTGTTTACTAGTGAGGATGTTGGGGAGATACCAGTTCGGAGTTGGTTTTTCAGGGGTGATGAGTCAGACGAACTTGAACGAAATCACTGTCAACATGGAAGATGTAGTAGGCCAGATGACAAACTAAGGAGTAGCAAGTCACCTGGACCGGATGGTATGCATCCCAGGGTACTAAAGGAACTCAAAAATGAAATTTCTGACCCTATTAGTTAAAATTTGTAACCTATCATTAAAATCATCCATTGTACCTGAAGACTGGAGGGTGGCCAATGTAACCCCAATATTTAAAAAAGGCTCCAGGGGTGATCCGGGTAACTATAGACCAGTGAGCCTAACTTCAGTGCCGGGAAAAATAGTGGAAACTATCCTCAAGATCAAAATTGTAGAGCATATAGAAAGACATGATTTAACTAATAGATCAGAAATTTCATTTTTTAGTTCCTTCAGAACCCTAGGATGCATACCATCCGGTCCAGGTGATTTGCTAAGAACATAAGAACATAAGAAAATGCATACTGGGTCAGACCAAGGGTCCATCAAGCCCAGCATCCTGTTTCCAACAGTGGCCAAGCCAGGCCATAAGAACCTGGCAAGTACCCAAAAACTAAGTCTATTCCATGTTACCATTGCTCATGGAGGTGGCTATTCTCTAAGTGAACTTAATAGCAGGTAATAGACCTCCTCCAAGAACTTATCCAATCCTTTTTTAAACACAGCTATACTTAACTTCACTAACCACATCCTCTGGCAACAAATTCCAGAGTTTAATTGTGCGTGAGTAAAAAAGAACTTTCTCCGATTAGTTTTTAAATGTGCTCCATGTTAACTTCATGGAGTGCCCCCTAGTCCTTTCTACTATCCGAAAGAGTTAAATAACCGATTCACATCTACCCGGTTCTAGACCTCTCATGATTTTAAACACCTCTATATATCCCCCCTCAGTCGTCTCTTCTCCAAGCTGAAAAGTCCTAACCTCTTTAGTCTTTCCTCATAGGGGAGCTGTTCCATTCCCCTCTATCATTTTGTTAGCTCTTCTCTGTTACCTTCTCCATCGCAATTATATCTTTTTTGAGATGCGGCGACCAGAATTGTACACAGTATTCAATAGGGATGTGAATCGTTTTAGGACGATTAAAATTATCGTCCGATAATTTTAATATCGTCTTAAACCGTTATGGAACACAATACAATAGAGATTCTAACGATTTATCGTAATAAATCGTTAGAATCGTGAGCCGGCACACTAAAACCCCCTAAAACCCACCCCCGACCCTTTAAATTAAATCCCCCCCCCCCCCCGAACCCCCCCCCCCAATGACTTAAATAACCTGCGGGTCCAGCGGCGGTCCGGAACGGCAGCGGTCCGGAACGGGCTCCTGCTACTGAATCTTGTTGTCTTCAGCCGGCGCCATTTTGGAAAATGGCGCCGAAAAATGGCGGCGGCCATAGACGAACACGATTGGACGGCAGGAGGTCCTTCGTTTTCGTACGGAAAATGGCGCCGGCAGGAGATCGACTGCAGGAGGTCGTTCAGCGAGGGTTCCGGCGCCTCGCTGAACGACCTCCTGCAGTCGATCTCCTGCCGGCGCCATTTTCCGTACGAAAACGATTCGCGGCGGGAAATCGCTCCCTGACCCCTGCTGGACCTCCAGGAACTTTTGGCCAGCTTGGGGAGGGCCTCCTGACCCCCACAAGACTTGCCAAAAGTCCAGCGGGGGTCCGGAAGGACCTCCTGCCGTCCAATCGTGTTCGTCTATGGCCGCCGCCATTTTTCGGCGCCATTTTGGAAAATGGCGCCGGCTGAAGACAACAAGATTCAGGAGCAGGAGCCCGTTCCGGACCGCTGCCGTTCCGGACCGCCGCTGGACCCGCAGGTTATTTAAGTCATTTGGGGGGGGGGTTCGGGAGGGTGGGGTATTTAATTTAACGGGTTGGGGGTGGGTTTTAGGGGGTTTTAATGTGCCGGTTTTGCGATTTTACGTTTTTTTGATTTTTCACGATTTTTCACGATATTTTACCCCCCCAAACCGCAACAATACGATTCCCTCCCCCTCCCAGACGAAATCGATCGTTAAGACGATCGAGGACACGATTCACATCCCTAGTATTCAAGGTGTGGTCTCACCATGGAGCGATACAGAGGCATTATGACTCTTTAGTTTGTCAATCTGGCCTACTACATCTTCCAGGTTCACTGTGATTTCGTTCATTTCGTCTGACTCATCACCCCTGAAAACCATCTCTGGAACTGGTATCTCCACATCATCCTCATTAGTAAACATGGAGGCAAAGAATTCATTTAGTCTTTCTGCAATGGCCTTATCTTCCCTAAGAGCCCCTTTAACCCCTCTGTCATCTACTGGTCCAACCAACTCCCTCACAGGTTTCTTGCTTTGGATATATTTTAAAAAGATTTTATTATGAGTTTTTGCCTCTATGGCCAACTTCATTTCAAATTCATTGATGCTGATCTTGGAAAAGCTCCGCCTCTGCTCACCTCTAAGGTGCAGCTTGCAGAGAAGGTGATTCAAGTGGATTCTTGTTTCCAGATCTTAATAGTCGAATAGGTTTAATATTCACAAAACAGAATTAAAGCAAGAAATTGATTTGTTTTGTAATAACTTGAGCACATTTGTAATTATCTTATGATGCACTCTAATGTAACAAAGTCAGCATGGCTTTACCCAAGGCAAGTCTTGCCTCAAAAATCTGCTTCACTTTTTTGAAAAGGTTAATAAACATGTGGATAAAGGTGAACCTGTAGATGTAGTGTACTTGGATTTTCAGAAGGCGTTTGACAAATTTCCTCATGAGAGGTTTCTAGGAAAAGTAAAAAGTCATGGGATAGGTGGCGATGTCCTTTCGTGGATTGCAAACTGGCTAAAAGACAGGAAACAGAGAGTAGGATTAAATGGACAATTTTCTCAGTGGAAGGGAATGGACAGTGGAGTGCCTCAGGGATCTGTATTGGGACCCTTACTTTTCAATATATTTATAAATGATTTGGAAAAATATACGACAAGTGAGGTAATCAAATTTGCAGATGAGACAGAATTGTTCAGAGTAGTTAAATCACAAGCAGATTGTGATAAATTGCAGGAAGACCTTGTGAGACTGGAAAATTGGGCATCCAAATGGCAGATGAAATTTAATGTGGCTAAGTGCAAGGTGATGCATATAGGGAAAAATAACCCATGCTATAATTACACAATGTTGGGTTCCATATTAGGTGCTACAACCCAAGAAAGAGATCTCGGCGTCATAGTGGATAACACATTGAAATCGTCAGTTCAGTGTGCTGCGACAGTCAAAAAAGCAAACAGAATGTTGGGAATTATTAGAAAGGGAATGGTGAATAAAACAGAAAATGTCATTATGCCTCTGTATCGCTCCATGGTGAGACCGCACCTTGAATACTGTGTACAATTTCTGGTCGCCGCATTTCAAAAAAGATATAATTGCGATGGAGAAGGTACAGAGAAGGGCTACCAAAATGATAAGAGGAATGGAACAACTCCCCTATGAGGAAAGACTAAAGAGGATAGGACTTTTCAGCTTGGAGAAGAGACGGCTGAGGGGGGATATGATAGAGATGTTTAAAATAATGAGAGGTCTAGAACACGTAGATGTGAATCAGTTATTTACTCTTTTGGATAATAGAAAGACTAGGGGGCACTCCATGAAGTTAGCATGTGGCACATTTAAAACTAATCGGAGAAAGTTCTTTTCTACTCAACGCACAATTAAACTCTGGAATTTGTTGCCAGAGGATGTGGTTAGTGCAGTTAGAGTAGCTGTGTTTAAAAAAGAATTGGATAAGTTTTTGGAGGAGAAGTCCTTTACCTGCTACTAATTAAGTTGACTTAGAAAATAGCCACTGCTATTGCTAGAAACGGTAACATGGAATAGACTTAGTTGTTGGGTACTTGCCAGGTTCTTATGGCCTAGATTGGCCACTGTTGGAAACAGGATGCTGGGCTTGATGGACCCTTGGTCTGACCCAATATGGCATGTTCTTATGTTCTTATGTTGGAAGCCAAGGTAAGAGGCCAGCACTGGTGTTGTCTGCGCACGTAATTTTGTACCCCACTAGCAGTCATGATGTGAATTGCCCAACAATAAGGCATTGCAGTGATCCATGGCCATTAAAATTAAGCCTGAGCTTGTAGTAATGGCTTCAGTTGGCTCACAGATGCAGTTTGAAAATGGGATTCTGCAGGAGCGTGGCTTTGTGGGGCTTCCTAGAGAACATAATATCAAGAATGACTCCTAGCCTAAGCCTGCCGTCTGATTGCTGTCCAGTCACTGTTAAAGGGAATAATGTATGGAAAGCTATTACTGGATTATATTGTTTTGAGAAAATCTAAATTTCCATTTCCCTGTACGTACCCAAGGCGGGCTCTGCTCCTGGTGTAGCTGGGTGGGGAGTGTCCCTCCTCAGCACCTGTGAATACTGTGACCCCAGTGTCGAGCTGCACACTGCATGGACAGACCATTCCCGAGACGGAAAACTCTGGAAGCCATCAACCTTTTCCCCTGGGCAGAGCATCACCTGGATCGCTTAGAATCTTCTCACATTGCGGAGAAGGAGATTATTCAAGCTGATTTTACTCAGTCACCAGTGGTTAGACCCCGGTGATTGGGAGTTGTTAGATGGAGCAATGAATCTGATCATCTTCAGGTGCCGCCCCCCCCCCCCCCCATCTTAGATCTGATGGCCACAATGAAAAATGTGAAAGCTTCCAGATTCTTCAGCTGCAGAAGGGAATATTGCGCAGAAGGTGTGGATTGCATTGCTCTTTCCCTGGCCTCACGACATTTTCCTGTACGTTTTCCCTCCTGGCCACTAGTGGGAAAGGTACTCAAAAGAATTGAGCTCCATCGGGGTCCCGTCATTCTAGTGGCTCCCCAAATGACTCCGCAGACTGCCGTGGATGGCCCTCTCCGCCCTCGGTCATCTCCCACACTTTCTTCAGCAGGATCCCATATTTTTCTATCCAGCAGATCACTTTTGTCTAGCAGCCTTGCTTTTGAACGTCGGAGATTGAGAAAGAAGAGATATAAGAAGATGTTATATCCACACTGTTGAGGGCCTGGAAGCCATCTACCTCTCTCGCTTATGTCCGGGTCTGGAAGGTTTTTGAAAATGCATGTGCGTCATCGGGAGTGTCGGCTGGTAAGGCATCGGTATTCCCAGGTCCTTTCCTTTCTCCAGAACGGTCTCTCCAAGGGTTTGTCTTTCAGTTCCTTGTGGGTGCAGGTCTCTGCCCTCGGCTCCCTCTTAGGCAACAATGACAGTTACACCGGTGTGGCGGCTCATCTGGATGTCATCCACTTCCTCAAGGGGGCCAAGCATTGAATCCGCCAGTCCGGGCTACTTGTCCCTCGTGGAGTCTTAACTTGGTTCTTTGGGTTCTCTGCGAGGCTCCCTTTTGAACCTCTACATAGGGCTACAATTAAGGATTAGACTCTCAAAACCATCTTCCTGGTGTCCATTTGTTCCACCCAGAAGGGTGTCGGATCTCCAAGCTTTATCTTACAGGGAACCTTTTCTGCATTTTTCTGATTCAGGGGGTTCTCCCTCAAGATGGTACCCTCCTCTTGCTGAAGGTTGTGTCCTCCTTTCACATCAATCAGTTCATTGAACTCTGGCTTTTTCTTCTGCAAGACATAGCAAACACATTCTGGTGGTGATCTCCAGCCCCTGGATGTAAAACGGGTTTACTGTGCTATCTCCAGGTTACAAATGAGTTCCAAGTCTCAGATCACCTGTTCGACCTATGGAGTGGTCCAAATAAGGGTAACAGGCTCAAAGGCCACAAATTGCACGTTGGCTAAATGGCGCTATTGCATTGGTGGAGATCTGAAAGGCCAATCGGTTCCAGGGGGCTTAATGGCCCACTCCTGCCTTCTCAGGCACTTCTTGGGCGGAGAGTCAGTCGGTTTCCCCACAGGAAATATGCAGGGCAGCTACTTGGAAATCTCTGCATACCTTTGCTCTTCATTACTGCCTCGATGTACAGGCTCCGGTTTTTGGCTCCTTCGGGCGGCAGGTTCTTCGAGTGGGACTGTCTAGGCTCCACCCTGTTTAGGGAAGCTTTGGTACATCCCACGTTCTGGATTGATTCGGGTACATACAGGGAAAGGAAATTGGTTCATACCTGTTCATTTTTGTTCCTGTAGTACTAAGGATCATTCCAGACATCTTCCCGTACTAGATCTGTTCCGTCCAATCAAAGTTTCTTCCTTTACAGGTTCCCGGATATCTGAGTCTTCCATTATTGCTTTAAGGCACCAGATGCATCTTCTAGATGAAAATGAAAATGAATCTTTATGCAAGAGCGTTTTTATACGGAATTCTTTGATAATGTTTGTACTGAAGGGATGCAGGGTGGGCTCTGACCTGATATAGGATACCCTTTCAGTTTTGGTCTGTCTCCATCTGCTGGACAGGAGGCTCAACCCATGGTCTGGACTGATCTGTGGTACTACAGAAACAAAAATTAACAGTAAGAACCAATTTTCTTTTTGTCTACTTTGAGTAGCATGGATTATTTTGGTTTGAGAAAATGTAAATTTCCATTTTGTCCACGTTCAGTAGCAATTTATTATGTGAAAGCCAGCATTTTATTGTATTTAAATGAGCCCCTAATGAATCGAGTGTGAAAGAACAAGAGTGCTGATGGGAAGAAAAGCTTGGATCTGCTCAGCATAAATGTTGTAGTTTATGCCAAGGGCAGATGACAATGTCCAGAGGGGGTGAGATATATATTAAAGTGAGTCACAGAGGGCAGATCCCTGGGCACACCAGAGGTAAGAGTACATCCAATCAGGATAGCCCCATGGCCGGGCTCCATGGCAACATTTTCCTTTCAGTCCTGGGCTAAAGGTGCTTGACATCTGCTGGGAGTAGCGGGCGGGTGAGGTTTTACTCTTGGGTAGATTCATCGGTGGATGAGGAGATAGGATCAGTAGCAATCTCCTCCTCTCCCCTCTCATATCTGCCCCCCAAGCCTGACTGATCTGCCAGCGGCAGCAGCATTGCTAATGAAAGTCAGCATGGGGCCCGTGTGCTAGTGCGAGGTCACCCATCCCTCCTTGTGCATGGCTTGCTCTTAGCACAGAAACTCCTGCAAGGGTAGAGGCACCGCAGGGCCTGTGAGCAGGTGCTCGCTGACGGGCCTCATGCCCACTTCTACTACCAATGCTGCTGCCACCTGAAGATGCTGACATTTCAGGTTCTTGTGAGCCCAGCTGAAGGTTTGGTGACCTCCTCTGGGGTCAAGACGCACAGTTTGGGAAGCCCTGCTCAAGGGTATGACTTTTGGCGACTTGTTAAACAGTGCGGTGAGCACAAACCTTTCCTCCTGCTAATTGTTCCCTAAAGTGACGTTGCTGTTCTGTGTCCTCCCCATGAGATCCTCCTCCCTCCCTGAACTCTCTGCTCTCATTCTTTCCTTTAGGAAATGTTCTTACCTTCTCGTTTCTCTTACAACGCCAAACTTTTTTTTCCCCTGATGATTGATCTTTAGCAGTTGCTGTTTAAATTTGTGTTACTGCCTCAGAAAAAGTTCCTCTTTGTAATCTCTGTTTCTCTTCTCTCCTAAAGCGAGGAAACCTCTAACTGCAGGTAAAATCAGCTTCCCTCTTTCCTTAATATTAAGAGTTTAATGGGGACGAGAGCTCCCTGCTGAATCAGTAAATGACGACAGATGAAGAACAATTGCCCCTCCCAGTCTGCCCCCCTGGTTTTCTGCCAGAACTTCCCACCCTCAAACCAGCACCTGCTTCCCATCTCCTCCTACATCCTACCTCCACCCGTAACGTATTAACTGATCTCTCCCCCCCCCCCCCCCCCCCGCCACCTCTGGTCTCTAAATAATCTTCAGTACAATTTTACCATAACATTAGCAGAATGAGGTAATTCTCTTTCCATGAACCCCCCAATTCCCTCCCCCTCCCCCTGATATTGTGCAGCATCGATGCAGTCCTGGGGTTCAGTGCCATCTCCCTGTGCACCGAGCTGGAGGTTCTGGGGGGGAGGAGAAAGGGAGAGCTGAATGTGCCAGAGGGTGAGCAGGGAGAAGAGAGCTGATGATGCCAGAGAGGTGGAGGGAAAGGGAAGGAAGATGATTGTCAGGGGGTGAGGGAGAAGGAAGATGATGATGTGCAGGAGTGGAGGGAGGGTGAGAGGGAAGGTGATATTGATGATGAGAAGAGGGAGAGGGATGATGATGCTAGGTGGTAAGGGGAGGGAGAGGGAAGGTGATATTGATGAGGAGAAGAGGGAGAGGGATGATGATGCTAGGAGGTAAGGGGAGGGAGAGGGAAGGTGATATTGATGATGAGAAGAGGGAGAGGGATGATGATGCTAGGAGGTAAGGGGAGGGAGAGGGAAGGTGATATTGATAAGGAGAAGAGGGAGAGGGATGATGATGCTAGGAGGTAAGGGGAGGGAGAGGGAAGGTGATATTGATGATGAGAAGAGGGAGAGTGATGATGATGCTAGGTGGTAAGGGGACGGAGAGGGAAGGTGATGATACTAGTGGTGAGGGAGAGGGTAGGGAAGAAGATGAAGAGAAAGTGATGATGAGGAGGAAGCTGGTGCTGTGCTTGTGCCAGGTTTGCTGTGAAACAGAAAAGGTCGGGAACCAATGCTCTTTTATTAATTAGAGAGCAGGAATGGGACCGGTCTTCATTAGAGAAATATTGCATGGAAGAAAGGGAGCACGAAAATATAGAAAGTAACTAAGAAGTTCCATAAAGTGAAAAAGCAGATGCAGTCAGAGCCCAAGAGCAACCAATCATATGCTTCTACCGTGCAGTCAGAGCCCAAGAGCAGCCAATCATATGCTTCTACCGTGCAGTCAGAGCCCAAGAGCAGCCAATCACCTGCTTCTACAGTGCAATTAGAGCCCAAGAGCAGCCAATCAGCTGCTTCTACTGTGCAGTCAGAGCCCAAGAACAGCCAATCAGCTGCTTCTACCATGCAGTCAGAGCCCAAGAGCAGCCAATCAGATGCTTCTACCGTGCAGTCAGGGACCAAAGAGCAGCCAATCACGTGCTTTTACTATGCAGTCAGAGCCCAAGAGCAGCCAATCACGTTCTTCTACAATGCAGTCAGAGCCCAAGAGCAGCCAATCAGCTGCTTCTACCGTGCAGTCAAAGCCCAAGAGCAGCCAATCAGCTGCTTCTACCGTGCAGTCAGAGCCCAATAGCAGCCAATCAGCTGCTTCTACAGTGCAGTCAGAGTCAGTAAGTAATCAGGAAGCTCCCATACTGCAATCTGAGCAAATGAGCAGCTACTTAACAGGTCCCCTTAATGCACTGGGAGCATCTCTCTGGATAATACTGCTCCCAGCGATCCATTCAGAAGTATTTTGTATTTTTCTCTCTCAGGCTGACCCTGTTCTGCATTTATTGATCTTATTCTCTCTTTTAGAGGGGCCCAGCAAGTGCCCAGGATCAGCCGATGAGATCTCAAAGGTGGTGACTGCTGACGGCTGAAACCTGTCTGCTCTTTTCTGTTCACTACAAGGGATTTTCTTCCATTTCCGCTGGCACATGAAGCATCTTATCCTGTAGAGACGTCTTATGATTCTGCTGTCCCTTGTATCGCTTCTTCAATAAAGTAACAGCATTGCAGTTCCTGCTCCTTCTGCTTTTCTGCTCTTTTCCCAGCAGGGAAGGGATGATTTCAGGGCACTGGTGGGGAAACATTCGTTCCACTGGTTTCTAGGGCTTTTTACATGGAAATGGCTGTTATAAAAGAGCCCAGGGGTCAGTGCACATAAAAATATGCATGCAACATGGTTTCACGCTCAGTAATATATAGTAAATAGTCAAATACTCATTTTATTCAAAATCTTCAGAATATACCACTGAAATATTCACAAAATTTCAATTTAATGCAAAAAAAAGAAACCAGAAGGAAAAAATTAAGAATATCTGGGACTGTAGTCCACAATTTATAGGGAAGTGACAGTAAAATCACCTCAGGACGTTGAGTGAGCTGTCTGGGGCTTAGAGAGCAAGTATTATTTATAGGAGCTACTTTTTTCCTTAAGTTCCACTGTGGATAAAGCTGATGATGATATTGATGCAGAGCAAGTTAAGCACTTTCTGTTTGGGAGAGAGTATAAATGAAGACTCTGTACGCCCTGTAGGGACCTTCTTGTAGTGTAATAATATTGATCCTTATCTGAATTATAAGGGCAAGCAGTCATTTGTACTTTTATACAAAGTGTGGGAGGAGGTACTCCAGAGGGCAGAGATGAGACTTCCATGCTCTCTTTTTGATGTGAGAAAGTGAGCATTAGTGAAGCTGCACAAGTTCTGTCCTATGAGGATCAGGTGTAACTCTGTGCCAGTGATTCTCTGCCTGTAACAGCCACTTTCCTGAGCATTATCAAAGCACACTAATGCTCACTGCTTTGAAAGTGCAGGATAAAGTCTGCACATTAAAGACACACACAGACCTTAGCCCAGCACACTGTTATAAAATGACTCTCTAAAGGAGGGAGCAGCTGTAGATATTTACAGAAGAGTAAATAGAGTGGATGCTCATATTCAGCTGAAGAGGTAAAGAGACTCAGTCTGTGCCTTCCTGCTAAAGCTGAGCAGGGTGCATCTCCTCTCATGCAGGGGTAAGCCCTGCTCCTCCTATGCAAGGCTGAAGGGCTCCTCTGATATTCCAAGAGAGCAGCAGGATTCCTGGCCCAGTTATCAGTGCTTGTTCCTTGTGGGGAACACAAGAGAGGCGGATTCTGTCCTGCCCGTGAGGTTAAGTCCGTCAGTATACTGCTTTTGGACCACCAAGCCAAGACCCTGGGGCTGCCTCTTTCCCCACAGTGTAATAATTAAAGGCACTTCAGGGAGTTACCCAAGTCCATGTGACTTGTACTCTCTCTCTCCATGAGTTTTGGTGACTGATTTTAGCAAATGTTCAGATGATCCTTCAGGATAACCTCTCCCATTTCTGAGCTCTGTTACTTCCTGTACTGTCATGTATGGAGGTGGGTGCTAAGGGGAGTTCTCCGACTCCCACGTCTGGCATCATTAGGCTGCAGGAAGAAGGGAAGTCCTGACAGCTTACATCTTCCACGTACGGCAGTGAGAAGTCTCTCAGTTAAGGGGCTGCAGCAAGCTTCACTCTTTCCCAGCTCCCTCCAGGTTCCCAGAATTGTCTCTCTACCCCCTACACAAGCAGCTCCTTCCTTCTCTTCCTCCAGGGGTGAAAAGCCTCAGCCCATTCTGTGGGTACAGGGCCTTTACATACAAAATAATTAAATCTCTGGGGTACTTTATCTGTGGAATAATATGATCATCGATTGAAATTATTAACAATTATTTCAACCAAAAAAATGTCCTTGCTGTTGTCTTTGACCTCATTAATGAGAAGGCTGAGAATGCCAAGATCTTTACAAACATAGAAATGTGATGACAAAAAAAACAAACCACACAGCCTACCTAGCCTGCCCATACACTCCAACTGCTCAGCTTTACAGGGAAAACAAAAACATAATAAATATTTTATTTATTTATTTTTTATTTATTTAAGTTTTTCTATACCGGCATTCGCGATAAAAATCGCATCATGTCGGTTTACAATTAACAAGTAGATAGGGAACAAAAGGCAATAAATAACATTGATCTAAGTAATAATAATAATAAAATAATAGTAATAGTAGTAAAAAACGTTAAACAAGAGAAGGCTAAGGAATGCAGTTACAATAAAACAAGGGAGTAATATAACTTGGATCAGAGAAAAGAAGCAGGGGTTTAAATATATATAACATATATATATGATAATAAATATATATAACATATATATATGATAATAAAATGAACAGTAAAACAACTAATTATCTCAAGATAACAATTACTGAACAAATAGCACTATCAACTGATTTCCAACAAACATAATAATATATATGGTAATAAAATGAACAGTAAAACAACTAATTATCTAAAGATAACAAGATAACATTACCTTTAAGGCGAAACTCAAGACTTGGCTCTTCCTGCAAGCATTCCCAGAGAGCTAAGAAATAGAATATTTAACACCCAGTCCTTGGTTTTAATGTATTGTTCTCTGCCTTATTTAGACAAGATTATCAATTGCCTTATTTATATGCTAAAAGTTGAACTCAGTTTTGTTCTTTTACTATTTATTTAGATTAAGTGTTCTGATTTGTTCCAAGATTTGTTCCATGTAAACTGCCCCCAGCAGTTTTGTTCTTTTACTATTTATTTAGATCAAGTGTTCTGATTTGTTCCATGTAAACTGCCCCCGGCAGTAGTTCTTACTGTTATCTGTAAACCGGAGTGATATGTATTGTATACAGGAACTCCCGGTATATAAAAACTATAAATAAATAAATAAATAAACTACTGAACAAATAGCACTATCAACTGATTTCCAACAAACATAATAAATATATGATAATAAAACAAACAGTAAAACAACTAATTATCTCATGATGACAACTACTGAACAAATAGCACTATCAACTGACTACCAACAAACATAATAAATATATGATAATAAAATGAACAGTAAAACAACTAATTATCTCATGATGACAACTACTGGACAAATAGCACTATCAACTGATTACCAACAAACATGATAAATATATGGTAATAAAATGAACAGTAAAACAACTAATTATCTCTAGATAATAACTACTGAACAAAAAGCACTATCACCTGATTACCAACAAACATAATAAATATATGATAATAAAATGAACAGTAAAACAACTAATTATCTCAAGATAACAACTACTGAACAAATAGCACTATCAACTGATTACCAACAAACATAATAAATATATGATAATAAAATGAACAGTAAAACAACTAATTATCTCTAGATAATAACTACTGAACAAAAAGCACTATCATCTAGGGATGTGAATCGTTTTTCAACGATTAAAATTATAGTCTGATAATTTTAAAATCGTCTTAAATCGTTAAAGAACACAATACAATAGGAATTCTAAATATTTATCATTAAAAAATCGGTAATCGGGTAAGTGCGCACTAACGGGAGTTAGTGCACACTAACCGGGAGTTAGTGTGCACTAACAGAAAATGATACTAATTGACACTTTTCAGGTCAGTTAGGAATGAATTTGTATTCCTATTGGCTGGCTGCCCTCTTATTTATTGATGTTACCAAGGTTCCCACTGAGGTGATGTTTGGGGGGATGGGAAATGGAAATGGTTGGTAGCTTGACAAAAAAAGTAATGTGATCAGTCAATGTGACTAGAACGTGTGCCTATCCTGATACCGGGAGCATTGTGATCTTCCTGCACACAGTTCCCTAACCCTGATACCGGGAGTGTTGTGATCTTCCTGCACCCAGTGCCCTAATCCTGATACCAGGGGTGTTGTGATCTTCCTGCACACAGTGCCCTAACCCTGATACCGGGAGTGTTGTGATCTTCCTGCATGCAGTGCCCTATCCCTGACACCGGGGGTGCTGTGATCTTCCTGCACTGAGCAGGGATACGGCACTGCATGCAGGAAGATCCCAACACTCCTGGTATCGGGGTTAGGGCACTGTGTGCAGGAAGATCAAAACACTCCCGGTATCAGGGATACGGCACTGTGTGCAGGAAGATCACAACACTCCCGGTATCAGGGATAGGGCACTGAGTGCAGGAAGATCACAACAGTCCCGGTATCAGGCTTAGGGCACTAGTGTGTGCAGGAAGATCACAACACTCGCAGTATCAGGGATATAGCACTGAGTGCAGGAAGATCACAACACTCCTGGTATCAGGGATAGGGCACTGCGTGCAGGAAGATCACAACACTCCCGGTATCAGGGTTAGGGCACTGTGTGCAGGAAGATCACAACACTCCCAGTATCAGGGATATGGCACTGAGTGCAGGAAGATCACAACACCCCTGGTATCAGGGATAGGGCACTGCGTGCAGGAAGATCACAACACTTCCGGTATCAGGGTTAGGGCACTGTGTGCAGGAAGATCACAACACTCCCGGTATCAGGGATAAGGCACTGTGTGCAGGAAGATCACAACACCCCTGGTATCTGGGTTAGGGCACTGCATGCAGGAAGATCACAACACCCCTGGTATCAGGGTTAGGGCACTGCGTGCAGGAAGATCACAACACTCCCAGTGTCAGGGATATGGCACTGAGTGCAAGAAGATCACAACACTCCCAGTATCAGGGATATGGCACTGACTGCAAAAGATCACAACACCCCTGGTATCAGGGATAGGGCACTGCGTGCAGGAATATCACAACACTCCCGGTATCATGGTTAGGGCACTGTGTGCAGGAAGATCACAACACCCCTGGTATCAGTGTTAGGGCACTGTGTGCAGGAAGATCACAACACTCCCAGTATCAGGGATATGGCACTGAGTGCAGGAAAATCACAACACCCCTGGTATCAGGGATAGGGCACTGCATGCAGGAAGATCACAACACCCCTGGTATCAGTGTTAGGGTACTGTGTGCAGGAAGATCACAACACTCCTGGTATTAGGGATAGGGCACTGTGTGCAGGAAGATCACAACACCCCTGGTATCAGGGATAGGGCACTGCGTGCAGGAAGATCACAACACTCCTGGTATTAGGGATAGGGCACTGCATGCAGGAAGATCACAACACCCCTGGTATCAGGGATAGGGCACTGTGTGCAGGAAGATCACAACACCCCTGATATCAGGGATATGGCACTGCGTGCAGGAAGATCACAACACCCCTGGTATCAGGGATAGGGCACTGCGTGCAGGAAGATCACAACACCCCTGGTATCAGTGTTAGGGCACTGTGTGCAGGAAGATCACAACACTCCTGGTATTAGGGATAGGGCACTGTGTGCAGGAAGATCACAACACCCCTGGTATCAGGGATAGGGCACTGCGTGCAGGAAGATCACAACACTCCTGGTATTAGGGATAGGGCACTGCATGCAGGAAGATCACAACACCCCTGGTATCAGGGATAGGGCACTGCATGCAGGAAGATCACAACACTCCTGCACTCACAAATCTGCTTCACTTTTTTGAAGGAGTTAATAAACATGTGGATGAAGGTGAACCAGTAGATATAGTATACTTGGATTTTCAGAAGGCGTTTGACAAAGTTCCTCATGAGAGGCTTCTAGGAAAAGTAAAAAGTCATGGGATATTTATTTATTTATTTATTTATTTATTTAAAACTTTTATATACCGGCATTAGTTTGCAAACATCATACCGGTTTACATCGTAACTAGCAGACTGAAAATACAATTAACAGGGCAGGGTAGATACAGGGCGCGTAAATACAAGTGCAGAAAGTAAGGAAGGAAAGAGAAAGGCATCAACTTTGAACGGTAACTGAAGGCTAATAAACAAGCGACTATATACAATTTAAGGTGGCGATGTCCTTTTGTGGATTGCAAACTGGCTAAAAGACAGGAAAAAGGATGCTGGGCTTGATGGACCCTTGGTCTGACCCAGTTTGGCATTTTCTTATGTTCTTATGTTCTTATGTTCTTAAGGTAAGCCTCCAACAGATCCATGGAGGCTAGAAATTCCCCTTGAAGGACCGCAGCAATCACCAAGCACAAGGTCTCCATCCTGATGTGAGAGACCTTGAGCGACTTGTTGACCAACTTGAGGTCCAGAATTGGGCAGAAAAGAACCCTCCTTCTTCGGAACCACAAAGTAGACTGAGTAATGGCCGGAGCCCAGTTCCATGGGGGACACTGGAATGATTGTCCCTAAAGCCAGGAGTCTGTTGAGAGTCTGTCGCACAATAAACTGCTTTTGGGGTAACCCGCAGGGAGAGAAGAGGAATCTGTCTCTTGGGGGTCGAGCAAATCCAATGCGTAGCCGTGCCTTAGAATAACGAGGACCCACTGATCCGACATGATCCAAACCCACTCCTTGTAAAAAAGAGAAATCCGGCCCTCAATCCTGAGAGTCGGGTAGTGGGCCAATCTGGCATCATTGTGGAGACTTAGAGGATGCGACTTGTGCCATCCCGTCCCTTGCCCGTCTACGGCCTCGAAAAGGACGGGACCAAGACTGAGAGCGCGAAGAGGGTATCCTAGGCATCGCCTGTGTAGTGGTGCAGAAGCGATGTTGACTGCGGAACCGGCTTCTGGAGGCAGTGAACGATCTGGTAGTTCGCAGCCGATCTTCTGGGAGCCTATGTACCATGTTCTCTCCGAGAGCTTTGATGATCTGGTCCAGATTGTCCCCGAAGAGGAATTTCCCCTTAAAAGGGAGGGATCCCAACCGTGTCTTGGAGGAAGAATCCACTGACCAGTTGCGGAGCCAGAGGAGATGGCGGGCTGAAACTGCCGCTACCATTGATCTGGCCAGCACTTAGAGGAGGTCATAAAGTGCATCTGCTTCATAGGAAATAATGGCCTCCAGACGGTCAGCCTGGTGCACTTCCTCTGGGGGTAGATCATGAGAAGTGAGGAGCTGCTGAACCCAGCAAAGTCCCGTACTTTGCACCAGCGAGCTACAGATAGTCACCCAGACTCCCACCGCAGAGAGGTAGACCTCTAACTTTCTGTCCTGTAGATCCCATAGCTCTGTGCCTCCCGTCACCAGAATAGTTGTTCGCTTTGTGACTGCTGAAACCGCTGAGTCAACCTTCGGGACCATAAGCAGCTCTAGGAAATCCTTCGGGAGAGGATACAGTTTTTCCCTTGCCCTGCTGACCTTGAGGGAGGCTTCGGGCGAGTCCCATTTCCTAGCTAACAGCTGGAGAAAGGTAGGATGAATAGGAAATGCCCTGTTCGGAGGGCAGAGCCCTGAGAGAATGCGGTCCCCCTTCTTCCCCGACGTAGTGGGACCAGGTGGATCCACAGGTGGCTCAATGTCCAGTTCTTGTAGGATATCAGGGATAAGAGTGTCCAACTCGTCCATTTGGAAAATCCGCAACACTCTGCTATCATCCCCTTCCAACTGCGAAGCAAGCAGGGGATCCTGGGGATCATCCAAGTCTGGGTCTGGCCCCTGATCCACCCCCCCACCCCTGCAGGGGGGAGGACCAAGTGCACCCGAGAGGACCCCTGAGGGACCCCCGAGGCTCCCATCCCTGGGCCCCTACTCCCTGAGGGACTCCCACGGGCGAAGGGTGAGGCATCCTGGGGACCTTGGGCGGCGGGGGCCCAGGGAGAGGATCCAAAGGCTGTGACATCCTGGCCAGATAGGCATTGTGCATGAGGAGCACAAAATCTGTAGAAAACGGGGGCGGGCCCGAGCGGGGCAGAAACAACGATGCCCCGCAGGCAGGACAGGCTCCAGAGGGGAAACTGTTGTTAAAACTGGTGAAAACAGCGTCAAAATATCGTCCGATGCGTCCTCTGTAGGGGCCGGGCCCACCGGCTCTGGATCCAAGATGGCTGCCGTTCCCTCGCTAAGCTGGATCGGGGCCTGCTTCTGCCTATGCGAGCACGTTTGGCTGCATGAAATCATACTTCCCGCCGGCTGTGAGGTTCCCTGCCCCCCAGGGAGGCAGCTCGTGCAGATCCCCTCGCGAGAGAGCCGTGACCCGGGCTCTCCGCACGCCGAACATCTGAAGGCCCTCGGCATGACCGGGGGAAGGGGTGGGGGGCCGTGATGAAAAGGCAGGTAGTGCCACGCAGAGCAGGAAAGGACGACCTCCACTTCAAAACTCACACCGACCCTAGGAGCTCCTGCTCTCTTCTGTCAGGAGCCACAGAGGAATGTGACCTCTCTGCTACTGGCAGCCCCGGGGAATGCGTGTCTCGGGGACACGGGTCGGAACACGGTGGGGGGGAGAGGTTGAAACCTCCGACGTGCACCCCCGGTCGGTCTGTATCGGGAAATAACCTGTAGAAACCAAAGTATACACACTTACCCCGTACAGCCAGAGGTGAAGAGAAAAACAAAAACCAGACAGAGGGAGAGAAGGAACAAATCTGTCTGCAAGTTTGAAAGAATAAAATCTCTTCTTTTTTTTTAAACTAGAGAGCTTGATCCATCCAGAGAAGCTTAGAAGAGGTAAGAGAAAAGAACAAGTACCCTGACAATGTACTGGGGAAACAAAGGTTCCCCTGCTCCTATCTGCTGGAGTCAGAGAGATACTGAAGAGCAGCAGAGGGTGCACTGGTTTATAAGGCAGCATCCTCCGAAGCTTTGTCTGACTCCATCTGCTGGACGGGGGACATAACCCACCATCTGGACTGATCCTGGTACGTACAGGGGAAAAACGTTCCTTCTAACATAGCAACAATCTATCACTGATTTACGATGCGCCATCATTGATCAGATTATTCCATCATAGAAGGATGTCGATATTGTTGCTCTTCTTAATCACTACGAGCAGTACTGGATTTTCACTTTAATCTTCATCCATTGCCTTAAATGAAGAGTTGGAGTCGTTCTCTATGATTTAGTGAGGGAGAGGTAGATATTCAAAGGAAAATGTCTAGTTAAGTTATGCGGATAAGAGTGTTGTGATCTTCCTGCAGGCAGTGCCCTATCCCTGATACCGGGAGTGTTGTGATCTTCCTGCACGCAGTGCCCTATTCCTGATACCAGGGGTGTTGTGATCTTCCTGCACCCAGTGCCCTATCCCTGATACTGGGAGTGTTGTGATCTTCCTGCACGCAGTGCCCTATTCCTGATACCGGGAGTGTTGTGATCTTCCTGCACTCAGTGCCCTATCCCTGATACTGGGAGTGTTTGTGATCTTCCTGCACGCAGTGCCCTATTCCTGATACTGGGAGTGTTGTGATCTTCCTGCACTCAGTGCCCTATCCCTGATACTGGGAGTGTTGTGATCTTCCTGCACGCAGTGCCCTAACCCTGATACCAGGGGTGTTGTGATCTTCCTGCACTCAGTGCCATATCCCTGATACTGGGAGTGTTGTGATCTTCCTGCACGCAGTGCCCTATCTCTGATACCAGGGGTGTTGTGATCTTCCTGCACTCAGTGCCATATCCCTGATACTGGGAGTGTTGTGATCTTCCTGCACGCAGTGCCCTAACCCTGATACCAGGGGTGTTGTGATCTTCCTGCACTCAGTGCCATATCCCTGATACTGGGCGTGTTGTGATCTTCCTGCACGCAGTGCCCTAACCCTGATACTAGGGGTGTTGTGATCTTCCTGCACACAGTGCCCTATCCCTGATACTGGGCGTGATGTGATCTTCCTGCACATAGTGCCGTATCCCTGATACTGGGACTGCCACGGCAGTCCCTGTAGGACTGATTTTTGATCTTCTAATGAAGATTTCTCCTGATGTAGATTACATGAAAAAATGGACAGTGCTGGTTTTTATCTCTGCAGGTGGGCAGCCCTGAGATTAATTCTTTGCCATTGGATTTTAACTGCTTAAGTGTGGGATAGGAGTTTTGCTTTCCAGGCTCGTTGGAAAACCACGTCATGGAAGGAAAAAAAACTCCATTGCCATCTCTAACTGGTTTTTCCTTAACACCTACTCTTAGTATAACGGAAACTGTTTTGTGCCGACCGCAGCAAGTTTTAGCAAGCAAACATACTTCCTGTCTATAGCTAACAGGAAGTTTGCAAGGAAAATATCTAGGGCAAAAGCTTTGCAGCACCAGCTTAGTTTATGACCTACTTGCATTTCTGTGGGTTTTCACACCTAGGTAGCTCAGTACCATTGCCTCATGACCAGCTAATGACCTCCCCCCTCCCTGCCTGAAGATTGACCGTTTGCACCTCTCTGCACCCACGTAGTAAAAGGTCAGCATAAACATTTATGTGGAAATATTGTAGCAGTAAATATGTGACGTATGTATCCGATGCAATGCTATGTAATGATTTTACAATAAAAGGGGGCTGCCCAAAATGCTGGCAGCACGCTTCACCCTGAAGACCGGTCTGAGGTGTTTTCATTGCTACATGTGGTGACCCCGACGTGATCTACGTCTTGTTCCAAGGAGGGACCCGAGACGTGACAACTCCCTGCTCATCCGGCTGGACAGAAAGCCTAGGTGCGCACCGTAAATCAGCAGACCTACTCCTGTAGGTGTAAGTATTTTTACATTTTTCTCAGTGGGTCTGTTTTCAAACATTCGTGAGTATGGGAGGGAAAAGTTCAGTTCAGCATCAAAGTCATGCGGAAGAACTGACAAAACTAATAAGGAATTATTATTTTGTCACCAAGGGAGAAGTAGTACAAGTTAAATTGAAAGACGTAGGACAATTGCTAGGAGAAATAGTTTCCCGTTGTCCTTGGTATCCGGAGGCTGGAACTCTGGATATTCAGGACTGGATTAACATAGGGAATAGTCTTCATATGTCTCCGAGAGCTCCCATAAGGCAGTTGTTACTGTGGCAAAAATGTACAGAGGCTCTGGAACACATAGGGACCAAAAAGAATCTCAAAACACCATCTTCAACTCATGAGTCCTTAAAAACAGAAGATGAAAAAATAGACAGGGTACCTATCACTACCCCTGATCCGTATACTCTTCCCCCACCATACTTGCAAACTACTTCAGAAGCAGCAACTTCCCTGTATCCTCAGCTTCCCATGCCAGAACCCGTGACACAGACCAGTCAGACTTCCCAAATTTATTCAGAAAAACAGTCCTCAAACACAAATGAGGCACAATTTGACCCTTGTGGCGCAGTCCGTATGGGTTTTCAAGAAGAACAAAAAAAAGGTAACCTTACAGGAGAAGAACTTTTAGAAGGACTTCAAGCCTTTCCCATCACAGAAAGGATCAATGATATGGGCGGGAGAGAAATGAATTGGTCTGCCCTTCCTTATAGTGTTCTCAGAGAACTCCGCACAAGTATCAAGGAGACAGGGTTTCATTCATCTTATACCCGAGGGCTACTTGAGGCAATGTCTAACGGCTATAAATTAGTTCCCCAAGATTGGAAAGACTTGTCCCGTATGCTCCTCACCCCAGCTCAGTATGTGGTATGGGAATCTGAATATCAAAGAGAAGCACTGATAGCAGGAACCGCTTCAGGTGGTGCCTACTTACCAGAACAGTTATTTGGATCAGGTCAATTTGCCACCATAGAACAACAGGCACTTGGCATACCAGCGGTCGCCTATTCAGCAATTGTCCACTGCGTAAATAAAGCCTTTAAAAGGGTTCCCGAATCTGGAAAGGTCACAAAGTCATTTATAATGACTCGACAAACAGCGACAGAGCCCTACACACAATTTATTGATCGCTTACAGGAAGCCATTCGGCGACAGGTAGATAATTCAGAAGCGAGCGTAGAACTCCTATTAAAGTTAGCTTTTGAAAACGCAAATGCTGACTGTCGTAAGGTTTTGCAGTCCATAGTTGCCAGACCTGATTACAACCTAGCAGACATGCTTAAAGCTTGTGCAGATGTGGGCACCCACGCTTTTCAAATGGATGCCCTCGCTGTTGCCCTGCAGAAAGGTCAATTTCACACTCCGAAAGGCACATGTTTTAACTGTAAAAAAGCCGGCCATTTTAAACAACAGTGTCGTGCCCCAGGTGGCGGGGCGTATAAGGGAACTGATTCTGCAGGGGTCTCTAGGTCACGACCAAAAACTGTGTGCCCAAAATGTAAGAAAGGGTTCCACTGGGCAAATCAATGCAGAAGTACTAATCAGGGAAACTAGATTCCGGGCCAGCGACAAGCCCCAGTCCAATTGTCGCAGTCCCTAAGATCCAAGCGCAATCAAGTGCTACAGATGTCATTGGCAGTTCTGGCATAAATCTTATTAATCAAGACACAAAATTTGTAGCATTCCCAGGGCAGGTCATTCTGATGCCCTCTCAGCTCACAGGCCCTCTGCCCGAACAAACTGTCGGGCTGATTCTACCCCGATCCACTGCAGGCAAGGCAGGGATCTATGTCATTCCAGGAGTTGTAGATTCTGATTATGAAAGTACTATTATGATCCAATTTGAAACTAAATCCTCCCTTACACTGCACAAAGGGGACTCCTGGGCACAGCTAGTCATGGTGCCCTGTGTCTTGCCCGTAGGAGGACAGCAGACTGTCAGAGGCTCCAGCGGTCTCGGATCCATCCGAGCCCCAACACTGCATCCTAGCATTTTAGCAGTGACTCAGGCAATCAGACAAGAGAAACCAAAGAGAACCTACTTACTAAACGGTAAGCCCTTTGAAGGCATTTTAGATTCAGGAGCTGATATCTCAGTTATTACCAGAGATAATTGGCCCACTGACTGGCCGACAGTAGACTCCCCCTCGGTGTGGGGGGTGGGAGGGAGACAGGTAGCCCGCCGTAGTGCTTGCTGGCTGACTGTAACAAGTTCCTCCGGTTCAGGCACTGCACATTTAAAACCAGTAATCCTTCCCATTCATATCAATTTATGGGGACGTGATTTACTGAGTCAGTTTCAAGCCCGAATTGTACTAGAAGATTAAGTATGTCTCACAGTAAACCCACTGCTCTTCCATTAAATTGGAAATCCACCATACCCATTTGGGTAGAGCAGTGGCCCCTGACTAATGATAAGCTTCAGGCCCTCCATGAATTGGTCCATGATCAATTAGATGCTGGTCACATTGAACCCACAGTCAGTCCGTTTAATACACCTGTTTTTGTGATAAAAAAGAAATCAGGGAAATGGAGACTTCTCCACGATCTCCGAGCCATTAATGCTATTCTGCAACCTATGGGTCCGCTTCAATGTGGCACTCCAAATCCGAACATGATTCCTAGGGATTATCAAATTTTAATAGTAGATTTGAAAGATTGCTTTTTCACCATACCATTATGTGAAAAAGACAAACAATTCTTTGCCTTTACGGTCCCTGTTTTAAACAACCAGAGACCAACTAAGCGCTATCAATGGACTGTTTTACCACAAGGAATGTTGAATAGTCCCACATTATGCCAAAACTTCGTAGACAAAGCATTGCAAGGGTTTCGACAGCGCTATCCACGAGCATTAGTGTATCATTATATGGATGATATTTTAGTGGCTGCCCCACGAATTCCAGATGACTGGCTATTCCATTTATCCTCTGAACTAGCCACACATGGATTGAAAATTGCCCCCGAAAAGATTCAGAAACAGGAACCATTTCTGTATTTAGGTCACAAAGTGTTACAGACTTACTCTAGTCCTCAAATCCCACAGCTAAAAGTGAATGACGCATTTACATATGTACAATTACAACAATTACTGGGTTCAATCAATTGGCTACGTCCTTATGTGGGTTTGCCCACATATATGTTAAGTCCCTTATTTGATGCGTTAAGAAACAGAACGAGTCCAGCAGAATTAATTACCTTAACACCGCAACAGAAAAAGATTTTTCAACAGGTCAATGAAGCATTAAAATTAATATGGGTAGACAGATGTACTGAAAATGTTCCTTTCACTCTAATTCTGATCCCAACCGAAAAACAGCCCACAGCAATTTTAACACAGATAGTCGAAAAGCAGACAGGAAATAAAACATTAATCATTGAATGGCTCTATTTACCACACAGCCCTTCACATACAATCAGTACATTATCAAATATGCATGCAGAATTAATCTTTAAAGGACGAGAGCGTAGCAGAGTCTTACTGGGACTTGATGTGACCAATATAATTGTCCCTTTACCTTTAAGAGATTGGGAACGGATGTTAAGCCAATCTGCAGCACTACAAGGTGCGCTCACGGACTATGTGGGAAAGGTTTCCTACCACATTCCAGCAGACCCCCGTATCCTTGCATTCAATCAGGTTCCACTCACCGTTTATCCAGGCCTATCACCCGCCCCTTTACCACAGGCGCAGACTGTTTTTACTGACGGTGGCTCAAAATGGGGGGCAGTTGCCTGGCAAGTGCAGGGACGTTGGGTGACTAAAATTACGCCACCTCAACAGTCAGCGCAAAGGGCAGAACTAGCTGCTGTCATTCTCGCGTTGCAATGCTTTATGAATGCTGATTTAAACATTATTTCCGATAGCCAGTATGTTTGTAATGTTGCTTCTTCTCTTCCTGGAGCATATGTCACTCCTTCATTAGATGAGAACCTGCTATCCCTCTTTCTGACACTGCAGTCAACCCTCCAACACCGCACACACCAACTTCACATCGCTCATATTAGGAGCCATCAGCCTTTCCCTGGCTGGATTTCTGAAGGCAATGCCATTGCAGATGCAGCCACAAAACAGGCTGTGCTTACTGTGACACCATGGAATAGCCATAGTATGTTCCATCAAAATGCAAAGTCTATTGCAAAACAATTTAATATTCCATTAGAACAAGCCCGAGCAATAGTACAGCAATGCCCCCAATGTTCACAAATTACCTCTGCCCCTTCCATGGGCGTGAACCCACGGGGATTACATGCCAACGAAATCTGGCAGATGGATGTCACCCAATACCCCTCATTTGCCCCCTGGAAATTTCTACATGTAACCATTGATACTTTTTCCCATTTTCTCTGGGCGACGCCCCAGAAAGGGGAAACTACTAGACATGTCATTAATCACTGTATAAAAACTTTCTCTATAATGGGCATACCCTCTGTTCTAAAAACTGATAATGGCCCTGCTTATAGTAGTCATTCCTTTGCTGAATTTTGCCAACAATGGAACATTAAACACATATTTGGGATCCCATATAATTCCACAGGACAAGCAATTGTGGAAAGAGCCAACCTCACCCTAAAAACAGCTCTGAATAGACACAAGCAAACAGCAGGGAACGCCATTGGTCTCCCCCCTAAACAAGACTGGTTAAACAAGGTATTGTTCACGTTAAATCATTTAAATATATCAAGTGCAAATCAAACCACAGCTGTGGATAATCATTATGGGGCAAGGACCAGTCACCCCCAACCGTCAGTTTTGTATAGAGTACTGCCTAACCCTGTCTGGCATGGTCCTGCTCCTCTACTCACATGGGGACGCGGGCATGCTGCTGTTCTTTCTCCAACAGGTCCTATTTGGATTCCGGCTCGTTGCGTGAAACCTTGGAAACATGGCATGGCACCAGGGTCTACAGGATCCGATCCCCAACTTCTCCCTGAGCCTCCACAACCCTCAACAGGACCGACATCGGACACCCCACAAACAGCAACACCGGCTGACCTGGGGACAGATCAAGGCACTATCTGTTCAATCTGCACAGCTCCTGGAACGGCAAGGCTCTGAGAAAACTCCAGAGCACTTCTTACTGGCTGCCTTCTCTTGTCTAAATGCCAACTCCATAACAATTGTTTTCTGTACCCTCATATTTTGCTTTATCTCCCCAGCCATGGCCGTCGCTGAACAAGGACCTTGGCAAGATAACCTGTACATCCTTAATGCACAAAACTTCTCACTCCTGTTGAATCAAACAGACTGTTGGATCTGCACACACATGCCAACTCATACCAGTGGAGGACTAATGATGCATGCCGTACCATTTAATCTTACTGGATGGATGAATTTCCCATGGCCAGGAGGTTACCCCCTCAATTCTCCAGTTGGTAACACCATAATACCCATCAGCAGCCGAATTCAAGAGACTGCCGCTCTTTGTTGGGAGTATGATCCTGGAAATGGGGAAGGACTACAGGTGGGGAAATATCCATATTGTAACCGAACCATTGTATTAAAAGAGATCATGTTCAGATCGTATTCTAATGTAACAACACACCCAGACTTCTCACAAAATATCACAGAATATTTGCATAGTTTTACCCATTATATGTGTAATTGGCTAATCTCAGGATGTTCCGTAGGAAACGCAGAAAGATGTGAAAGAGGAGAAACATTCTCGGATGAGCAGTTTGGCTTGTGTGAATATGTATCTGCAATGGTTCAACAAGTCAAACAGCCCCGTGAATGGTTCACTAACCAGATAGGGAACATTTGGATGTTATGCGGGCGTAGGGCATATATGCACATTCCCCCAAACTGGAGAGGCAGATGCACTCTAGGCTACATCCTCCCCTCATACTATGCAGTCAAACATTTACCCAAAGCAAGGCTCCGTAACAAAAGGGAGACGATCAAGAGTCCCATAGAAAAATATGCAGAAACTCAGGTAGCTAGAAGCCTGTTTCCCCCAATGGGAACAGCTATGAATTATAGAGACTTGCACATCTTAGCTAATTGGACAACTGCTCTATTTAATCAAACAGTTCAAGCATTAAAACTACTCACAACAGAAGTTTCTCAAATTAGAGAGATAGCGTTACAGAACCGCTATGCCTTGGACACGATACTAGCCTCGAAAGGAGGTGTCTGTGCCTTAATTGGATCTCATTGCTGTGTATACATATCAGATTACAAAGCAAATCTCACACATACCATAGAGCAGATGGAGACCATGATTGCTGAGGCTCCGCTCTCAAAGGAGCCAACACTGATATCCTCCTGGGACTGGCTATGGTCCTGGTTTCCTAATATCGGTGGTATCACACGACTCATTCCTGTTGTATTCTTGATAATAGGTTTCCTTCTTTGTTTGGCTTGCTGCCTTCAGTGCATACCCCATCTCGTATCCATTCTAAAACCCCAATCTCGGCCTGGATACAGAGACGTTCTGTATGCTGCCTAAAAATAAAAAAGGAAAGACGAGATGTGGGATAGGAGTTTTGCTTTCCAGGCTCGTTGGAAAACCACGTCATGGAAGGAAAAAAAACTCCATTGCCATCTCTAACTGGTTTTTCCTTAACACCTACTCTTAGTATAACGGAAACTGTTTTGTGCCGACCGCAGCAAGTTTTAGCAAGCAAACATACTTCCTGTCTATAGCTAACAGGAAGTTTGCAAGGAAAATATCTAGGGCAAAAGCTTTGCAGCACCAGCTTAGTTTATGACCTACTTGCATTTCTGTGGGTTTTCACACCTAGGTAGCTCAGTACCATTGCCTCATGACCAGCTAATGACCTCCCCCCTCCCTGCCTGAAGATTGACCGTTTGCACCTCTCTGCACCCACGTAGTAAAAGGTCAGCATAAACATTTATGTGGAAATATTGTAGCAGTAAATATGTGACGTATGTATCCGATGCAATGCTATGTAATGATTTTACAATAAAAGGGGGCTGCCCAAAATGCTGGCAGCACGCTTCACCCTGAAGACCGGTCTGAGGTGTTTTCATTGCTACACTTAAGCAAAGCATTAGTAAAAAATTGGGACAGAGACATTTTAGGACTGACGATTATAGCATGAATCATCATTAGATATAAGTACACAGTTCTAAGCACGATGATCCTTCTCTGTAAGTACAGGAGGTGCTCACAGTTTCATTATTTACAAGGAAGGATATTTTGCACTGTTCCATGGAGCTGTCCAGACTAAATTCTCTGAGCGTGATGCTTCTGGTCAGAGATGTAATACACTTCATGCTCTCATTCACATCATGGTGTATTCCAGCTTTGCTTACATGATTGCTTTAGGAATAAAAATAATAGTATACATGTCAACTTCCATAGGAAGTAAAGTGAGCTGTGAGGCTGTGGTAATGTCCTGGCCTTGACTCTCACCACCATCAAATTGGAGTAGCAAAATGCAACAGATTCCCACATGAAGAGGCTTAAGGGACTCAGAGTGTACTCACTAAAAGTTAAAGCAAAAAGGAGACATTACAGTAACGTTCACGTATCTCTCAGGTTAAATGAATACAGGAAGGAAGTTTTTTCAAGAGAAAACAAAACTCACAAATGAAGCACCAGGATGCTAAGTTTGAAGGGAGAGAGGCTTTCAGAAAACATCAATAAATAACTCTTTATTCAGAGGGAAGTGGATACATCACAAAACCCATTATTAGCATTAATAATTAGAAAACCATGACAGAGCAAAATTCAAGCACACTTAGGGCAGATACTAGAGATGTGAATCGTGTCATCGATCGTCTTAAGGATCGATTTCGGCTGGGAGGGGAAGGGAATCGTATTGTTGCCGTTTGGAAGTATAAATTATCGTGAAAATCGTTAAAATCGTGAACCGGCACACTAAAACACCCTAAAACCCACCCCGACCCTTTCAAATAAATCCCCTACCCTCCCGAACCCCCCCAAAATGCCTTAAATTACCTGGGGGTCCAGTGGGGGTCCGTAACGACCTCCTGCAATCGAATCGTGTTGTCTTCAGCCGGCGCCATTTTGCGCCGCCATTTTGCAAAATGGCGCCGGCCATAGACCAACACGATTCGACTGCAGGAGCTCGTTCCGGACCCCCGCTGGACTTTTGGCAAGTCTTGTGGGGGTCAGGAGGCCCCCCCAAGCTGGCCAAAAGTCACTGGGGGTCCAGCGGGGGTCCGGGAGCGATCTCCTGCCGTGAATCGTTTTTCCGTACGGAAAATGGCGCCGGCAGATCGCTCCCGGACCCCCAGGGACTTTTGGCCAGCTTGCGGGGGGGGCCTCCTGACCCCCACAAGACTTGCCAAAAGTCCAGCGGGGGTCTGGAGCGACCTCCTGCAGTCGATCTCCTGCCGGCGCCATTTTCCGTACGGAAAAACGATTTGCGGCAGGAGATCGTTCCCGGACCCCCGCTGGACCCCCAGGGACTTTTGGCCAGCTTGGGGGGGCCTCCTGACCCCCACAAGACTTGCCAAAAGTCCAGCGGGGTCCGGAACGACCTCCTGCAGTCGAATCGTGTTGGTCTATGGCCGGCGCAAAATGGCGCCGGCTGAAGACAACACGATTCGATTGCAGGAGGTCGTTCCGGACCCCCGCTGGACCCCCAGGTAATTTAAGGCATTTTGGGGGGGTTCGGGAGGGTGGGGGATTTATTTGAAAGGGTCGGGGTAGGTTTTAGGGTGTTTTAGTGTGCCGGTTTTCCCGCCCTCCCCCTTCCCCTCCCCCTTCCCCCGATTTACGATTTTTTGACGATAAATCGGGGGAATTGTTATTGTATCATGGCTCTAACGATTTTTAACGATTTAAAATATATCGGACGATTCACATCCCTAGCAGATACTGTGTGCAATGCCCTGCAGAAGGGAGATGCAAGTTAACACATTAACAGCAAGACATTATCACCTCTTAAAGACAACATCTCAACACCTACAACTGAAGACAGAATATCCCCCTCAGCCAGAGACCTTGGTGTACTCATTGACAATGAACTCAGCATGAAGAAACATATAAAATCAATAATAAAAGACGGATTCTTCAAACTGCAAATCCGCAAAAGTATCAAACCACTTCTCAACGCCCAAGACTACAGAAGGGTACTCCAAGCCCTCCTCCAAACTCAACTATTGCAATGCCCTACTCCTGGCCCTCCCAGCCAACACTCTCAGACCACTTCAACTACTCCAAAATGCTGCTGCAAGATCACTTTCAAACATCAAAAAATCTGATCACATCACACCAATCCTCAAAAACCTGCACTGGTTACCCATCCCACAAATAATTTATTTATTTATTTATTTATTTATTTATTTATTTTAAATTCTTTTAGTATACCGATACTCAAGACGAGGTCTTATCGTACCGGTTTACAATAGAACAGGGGAAACCAATTAACAACTAAGTAGAAGGTAAAGTTACATTAAACAGGGAGCGAAAACATGGCAGATGGAAGACAGGAAAGATTTTAAACGATAACAACTGGAGAGTGATAAAATAATCAACGAAAAACAATAGAGTAGCGAGACATAAACAGAGATTTATCCTAGGCGATTATTAACTAAGGATGTGAATCGTGTGATCGATCGTCTTAACGATAGTTTTTGGCTGGGGGGGGGAGGGAAATCTGATCATCATGGGTTTTTTTTGGTAAAAATCGTAAATCAGGGGGGGGGGGGAAAACCGGCACACCAAAACAACCCTAAAACCCACCCCGACCCTTTCAAACAAATCCCCCACCCTCCCGAACCCCCCCAAAATGTTTTAAATTACCTGGGGTCCAGTGGGGGGGGTCCCGGCACGATCTCCAGCTCTCAGGCCATGGCTGAGTTAATAGAAATGGTGCCGGTGGCCCTTTGCCCTTACCATATGACAGGGCAAAGGTAGCGCCGGCGCCATTTTAGTTCCTGTCACCCGACGTCACGAGTGCAGGAGATCGCTCCCAGAATCCTGTTGGACCCCCAGGGACTTTTGGCCAGCTTGGGGGGGCCTCCTGACCCCCACAAGACTTGCCAAAAATCCAGCGGGGGTCCGGGAGCAACCTCCTGCACTCGGGCCGTATTGCCAATATTCAAAATGGCACCGGCGCTACCTTTGCCCTCACTATGTCATACGACCCGTATGACAATATGGCCCAAGTAGCAGGCTCAACCCCACAACCCAATCTTTCAAAAAGAAACTAAAAACATGGCTCTTCCAAAAAGCATACCCGATGACCACCCAACCTGTAAACCCAAGCGCTCCCCCCCACACACCCCCACCCCCACCCTCCTCACTCAACACCCACATCAAATCCGCATAATCTGCAAAGTCCCAACACAAATTGATGTAAAGCCCCACTACAAAATGTCATAAAGCCATGCATAAAGCCCAATACATCATGTCATAATACAACAGGACACAAAATTAAATTTAAAATGTTCAATGTTCAATTTAAAATGTTCCATTTAAAATGTTCCATGTAAAATCTTCCATGTAAAATCTTCCATGTAAAATGTTCAATGTAAAATTTCACAAATTTCAATGTAAAATGTTAAAAATATAAAATCTTAAAAACGTTTAAATGTAAATGACACAATATTCCTTTGTAAAACAAGAAGTCAACTCTAACAGACTCCTCTGTTTCCAATGTAAACCGGTGTGATATGTCCGATGAACATCGGTATAGAAAAACAAACAAACAAATAAATAAATAAATAAATAGGGAAGTGTTATGTTTGTTTTTCTTTTTCAGATGTGGAAACTCACATGCCCATGGTACAGGGTCAAAGGAGGAGGTAGTAAAACCAATTTGGAGCTCTAACTCTTTTGTGTTCCATGGGAGAGGTGGCAAGACTGAACAGCAAGGAGTAGCAGCAGGCTTCTGATATGTTTGCAGGCATAATTGGTAGCAGCTCACCTATTAAGGTAGCTGACAAAATAAAGGCTAAAAGAACAGCATTCAAGAAATATAAAGAATCCCAAAGGGAGGAGCTCAAAGAAGAATATCTGGTGGAACTGAGGGAGACGAGGAAAGTAATCAAGATGGCAAAAAGTCAAGCGGAAGAAAGGATTGCCTAAGAGGTAAAGAGGCCACTGTTGGAAACAGGATGCTGGGCTTGATGGACCCTTGGTCTGACCCAGTATGGCATTTTCTTATGTTCTTATGTTCTTAAAACATTTTTCAGATACATCAGAGAAAGGAGAAAAATTCAAAGTGGTATAGTGAAATTGAAAGGTGAAAAGGATCAATGTGTGGAGAGAGATGAAGAAATGGCAGAAATATTAAATGAATACTTCAGTTTGGTGTTCAGTAAAGAGGACCCTGGAGAAGGACCGTCGCCAGTTAACAAGAAACTGGAGGGGAGTGGAGTAGATGTAACTCTATTTACAGTAGAAAATGTATGGGAAGAGCTGGGAAACTGAAAGTGGACAAAGCCATGGGGCCTGATGAGTTCATCCCAGGATACTGAGGGAGCTCAGAGATGTGCTGGTGGGTCCGCTGTGTGACCTGTTCAATAGATCACTAAAAATGGGAGTGGTGCCGAGTGATTGGAGAAGAGCGGTGGTGGTCCCGCTTCACAAGAGTGGTAGCAGAGAAGAGGCTGTAATCTACAGGCTGGTTAGCCTCACCTCGGTGGTGGGAAAAGTATTGGAGTCGCTGCTGAAAAAGAATAGTGAACTATCTACAATCGGAAGACTTGCTGGACCAGAGGCAGCATGGATTCACCAGGGGAAGGTCCTGTCAGACAAATCTGATTGATGTTTCTGATTGGGTGACTAGGGAATTGGATCGAGGAAGAGCGCTCAATGTCATCTACTTGGATTTCAGCAAAGCTTTTGATACGGTCCCGCACAGGAGGCTTGTGAATAAAATGAGAAGCTTAGGAGTAAGTGCCAAGGTGGTGGCCTGGATTGCAAACTGGTAGACGAACAGAAGACAATGTGTGATGGTAAATGGAACTTACTCTGAAGAGAGAGCGGTGTTGAGCGGAGTGCCGTAAGGATCAGTGTTGGGACAGGTCCTGTTAAATATCTATGTGAGAGACATAGCGGACGGCATAGAAGGTAAGGTTTGTCTTTTTGTGGATGACACTAAGATCTCCAACAGAGTGGACACTCCAGAAGGAGTGGAGAGAATGAGTTGGGATTTAAGGAAGCTGGAAAAGTGGTCGAAGATATGGCAGCTGAGATTCAATGTGCAAGAAGTGCTGAGTTATGCATATGGGGTGTGAAAATCCAAAAGAACTGTATTCAATGGTTGGTGAAGGGCTGATGTGCACAGAGCAGGAGAGAGACCTTGGGGTGATAGTGTCTAACGATCTGAAGTCGGCGAAAAAATGTGACAAGGTAATAGCTAAAGCCAGAAGAATGCTGGGCTGCATAGAGAGAGGAATATCGAGTAAGGAAAGGGATGTGATTATCCCCTTGTACAGGTCCTTGGTGAGGCCTCACCTGGAGTACTGTGCTGAGTTCTGGAGACCGTATCTCAGAAGGGACAGAGACAGAATGGAGGCGGTCCAGAGAAGGGCGACTGAAAAGGTGGATGGTCTTCATTGAATGATGAGGAGAGATTGAAGAATCTAAACATTTATTTTATTTATTTATTTAGGATTTTTATATACCGGCATTAGTGTGCAAACATCATACTGGTTTACATTACAACTGAAAGATTGAAAAGTACAATGAACAGGGGAGGGGTGGGGAGTATAAATAAATTAAAAGAGATTCAGTAGAACAGAAAGAGCAAAAACAGTAACAGTAAACGTTAAAGCAATAAGGCTAAATGCAATGTGAACTTATATACAAGGGCATAAGAAAGAAATTTGAAACACGGGTCCTAAAAGAGTTACGGGATGATTTCAAATCTTAATGAAGAAAACTTTATTAGATGTGTATGTGAGCGAATATTAAGGAGGGGGGTGGGGAGGACTATGAATGCTGATTATTCTGGGAAGGCTTGTCGGAAGAGCCAGGTCTTTAGTTTCTTTTGGAATTTAGAGTAGCATGGTTCGAGTCTGAGTACAGTTGGAAGGGAGTTCCATTGTTTGGGGCCGGCTATGGAAAATGCGTGATTCCTTGTGGCAGAGAGGTGGGCACTTTTAAGGGGGGGTACTGTTAGAGTTCCTTTGTTTACAGACCTGGTGGGTCGATCCGAGCATGTGAGGCAGAAGGGCTCGTCAAGCCAGTTGGAGTTGTAGGAGTAGATCGATTTGTGAATTATGGATAGGGTTTTAAAGAGAATGCGGGATGCTACGGGGAGCCAGTGAGGGTCTTTAAGAATGGGAGAAATGTGATCGGATTTCCGTGTGTTTGTGATGACTCTGGCAACAGCATTTTGGAACATTTGTAAGGGTTGGTGGATGATGGTAGTCCAAGGAAAAGGGCCTGTACAACCTGGAGGAAAGGAGGAGCAGGAGTGATATGATACAGCCTTTTCAGATACTTGAAAGGTTTTAATGATCCAAAGTCAACAACAAACCTTTTCCGTTGGAAAAAAATCAGCAGAATTAGGGGTCATGATTTAAAACTCTAGGGAGGAAGACTCAGAACCAATGTCAGGAAGTATTTCTTCACGGTGAGGGTGGTGGATGCCTGGAACGCCCTTCTGGAGGAAGGGGCATGGGATAAACACTGTGGATCCATAAATTCTAGAAGATGTGAATGAAGAGAAGAGGCATGGGGGTGGCTTGCAGGAATGACAGTTCCTACCTGGAGATTAATACCCTTATTCAATAAACATATGCACGGTTAATGTGACTCCAACATTGCTCTATGCTTCAACGGCAAGAAGAAGGTGGAAAAAAGGATTTGCATTCACAAAATAGTGGGGAGTAGCTTGCTTGTTACGGCAGTTACTACCCCCAACCAAATAAGCCTGATACTTCACTAACAATACATATCTAGCATAGCTCTCTGCTTCAATGGCAGGGGGGAATGAAGAAAATAGGATTTATATTCAGACAACAACCAACAAAGACTGACATGCACACGCTGGGTAACAAGCATGGGAGTAGCTTGCTTATTGCGGTGGCTACTACCCCTAACCAATTAAGCTAGATACTTCACTTAGATGCAACTTCAGCACTGCTCTCTACATCAATGGCGGGGGTGGAAGGTAACTAGAACCAAAAAGTTACTAATAAAGTCCAAGAGTAACAGATAAGTATGAGAAAAAATAAGTGTGAAACAAGGGTGGAAGGTAACTAGAACCAAAAAGTTACTAATAAGGGCCAAGAGTAACAGATAAGCATGAGAAAAATAAGTGTGAAAGCTCGCTGGGCAGACTGGATTGGCCATTTGGTCTTCTTCAGCCGTCATTTCTATGTTTCTATATTTTATTCAGTTATATATCAAATATAAGATTGAAGCAATTCGCAACAAGCATGGACATCATATGAGGGAATTTGTCAAACACTTTCTGAAAATCCAAATAGACTACATCGACCAGTTCACCTTTATCCATATGTTTATTAACCCCTTCAATAAACTGTAGCATATTTGTGAGGCAAGACTTCCCTTGCTGGTTGTGTTCCATTAAACCATGTATTTCTATATCTTCTGTGATTTTGATCTTTAGAATAGCGTAATGTAAATACAGCATGTGGCAACATAGTATCTTTGCTTATCATATTTGTCTAATTGGGGAGAGTTGGTTGGATCTTATACAAACTTACAGACATTAGTGTCATACTATTGGTTTTAAAACCCTCACTGAATCTTTGGTGATTAAATATCTGACATATTCTCTTCTGCTTATTGCAGAGAAAGAAATCGTGAAGGAAGACATAGCAGGGATGCCTGTAGTGATTGAGTTTTGATCTTCTAATGAAGATTTCCCCGGATGTAGATTACATGAAAAATGGACAGTTGTGGTTTTTTTCTCTACAAGTGGGCAGCATTGAGATTAGTATTTAGCCATTGGTATTTTATCAAAACATTGGGACAGGGACTTTCTAGGACTGATTATAACATACATCATCATTAGATATGTGTACACCTTGAATTCTGTGTACAATTCTGGTCGCCATATCTCAAAAAAGATATAGTTGCGATGGAAGGGCAACCAAAATGATAAAGGGGATGGAACAGCTCCCCTATGAGGAAAGGCTGAAGAGGTTAGGGCTGTTCAGCTTGGAGAAGAGATGACTTGAGGGGGGATATGATAGAGGTGTTTAAGATCATGAGAGGTCTTGAACAAGTAGATGGGAATCGGTTATTTACAAATTTCGAATAATAGAAGGACTAGGGGGCATGCCATGAAGTTAGCAAGTAGCACATTTAAGACTAATCGGAGAAATTCTTTTTCACTCAACGCACAATAAAGCTCTGGAATTTGTTGCCAGAGGATGTGATTAGTGCAGTTAGTGTAGCTGGGTTCAAAAAAGGTTTGGATAAGTTCTTGGAGGAGAAGTCCATTAATGGCTATTAATCAATTATACTTAGGGAATAGCCACTGCTATTAATTGCATCAGTAGCATGGGATCTTCTTAGTGTCTGGGTAATTGCCAGGTGGTCTGGTTTGGCCTCTGTTGGAAACAGGATGCTGGGCTTGATGGACCCTTGGTCTGACCCAGCATGGCAATTTCTTATGTTCTTATGTACAGTTCTAAGAAAGATGGTCTTTCCTTGTAAGTACAGGAGGTGCTCACTGTTTCATTATTTACAAGGGAAGATATTTTGTACTGTTCCATGGAGCCGTCCAGTCTAAATGCACTGAGCGTGATGCTTCTGATCAGAGATGTCCTGCACATCAAGCTTTCATTCACATCATGGTTTGTTCCAGCTTTGCTTTCATATTTACCTTAGGAATAAAATAATAGTATACACGTCAACATCACTTCCACAGGGAGCCAAGAGAGCTGTGCGGCTGTGGGATAGTAACGTGATGTTGACACACACTGGTGTCAAATGGGAGTAGCAAAACGGAACAGATTCCCAACATGGAGAGGCTTCAGGCACTCAGAGTGAACTCACTGAAAGTTAAAGGAAGAAGGAGACATTACAGTAACGTTCACATATCTCTCAAATTTAATGAAGTACAAGAAGGAAGCATTTTTAGAAGAAAATAGACTCACGGGTAAAGCACCAGGATATTAAGTTGGAGGGGAGAGAGGTTTACAAATTCTTTCTTCAGAGGGAAGTGAATACATCACAAAACCTAATAGTAGGATTGATAATTAGAAAACCATGACCAGAGCAGAATTCAAGCAGACTTAGGACAGATACCGTGTGCAATGCCCTGCAGAAGGGAGATGCAGGTTAAAGAAATAGGGGAGTGCTATCTTCATTTTTCATTTTCAGGTGTGGAGACTAGAGATGTGCTTCGTTTTTTAGGAATCGGGTCGGGCTTCGGTCGACCGATTCGTTTTTAAAAGTTTAGTTTTTCGCGTTGTGGTTTGGTTTTTTTTTACGAACGGAGTTAGTGCGCACTAACGGGGGTTAGTGCGCCCAAAGTTCCCGTAGTGTGCACTAACTAATGCTAGTGTGCACTACCAAAAATTGCAACTTTTAAGTAAAACGTATCAATTTTTAAGGAGTTCGTTAGCTAAATGTACGGTTCTGGGCTCCCACTGGTTCGCACCACCTGGAAAACAGCCAATGGGAATGTAGAATTAGTATTTTAACTCATCCGTAGTTAGTGCGCACTACCGCTGGGTAGTGCGCACAAACGCGGATAGTGCGCACAAACGCGGATTAGTGCGCGCTATCTTGACCATGCTCTGTGAGGTCCCCGGAGGCCATTTTGCTACACGCACTAATAATATTTTCTTACTACGTGCTGTCTGAGTCAGACAGAGCAGCAGCAGTGCCAGTGAGAAGCATTAAGCAAGCTGATAGTGTTTGAGCTGTGCACAGACTGAGTTACAAATCAATATCATCAACAACTTTACCACTGTAAGTGTATAATATAATAAATATATAAGATTTTGTTTTAGTTTTTTATACAGTATTACTTTACTATTAGTTACTTAGTTGGTTAAGTTAAATAGTTAATGCCACTTTTTTTACGGTGTGAAGTAGCATAAAATAATATAAAAATAATATTAAATGAAGTTACTTACATTAGGGGAAATTAAAAGTTTAACACACAAAAGTACTCATTTAATTTTATGCTAATTTAGTGAAAAAAAAGTTTAACAGAGATTGTCAGTGTCACACAGACAGCTCCCTCCCTGCATGAGAGGCTGGCTGGCTTCACAGACAGGGGGGGGGGGGAGCTCAGCTGCCTGACCCTCACTCCTCCCCCCCCCCCCCATGTCCCTGCCACTGAACTGAATAGTGTACTGTCACTGTGAGGGTGAGGGCTGAGACAGCTCCCTCCCTGCCTGCATTACGTAGTGAGAGGCTGGCTGGCTTCACAGACAGGGGGGGGGGGGGGGGGAAGCTCAGCTGCCTGACCCTCACTCCTCCCCTCCCCCCATGTCCCTGCCACTGAACTGAATAGTGTACTGTAACTGTGAGGGTGAGGGCTGAGACAGCTCCCTCCCTGCCTGCATTCCATAGTGAGAGGCTGGCTGGCTTCACAGACAGGGGGGGGGAAGCTCAGCTGCCTGACCCTCACTCCTCCCCCCCCCCATGTCCCTGCCACTGAACTGAATAGTGTACTGTCACTGTGAGGGTGAGGGCTGAGACAGCTCCCTCCCTGCCTGCATTACGTAGTGAGAGGCTGGCTGGCTTCACAGATGGGGGAGGGGGGGAGCTCAGCTGCCTGACCCTCACTCCTTCCCCCCCCCCCCCCCATGTCCCTGCCACTGAACTGAATAGTGTACTGTCACTGTGAGGGTGAGGGCTGAGACAGCTCCCTCCCTGCATGAGAGGCTGGCTGGCTTCACAGACAGGGGGGGGGGGGGAAGCTCAGCTGCCTGACCCTCACTCCTCCCCCCCCCCCCCCCCATGTCCCCTGCCACTGAACTGAATAGTGTACTGTCACTGTGAGGGTGAGGGCTGAGGGCTGGCTTCACAGACAGGGGGAGCTGCCTAGCCCCTCCCTGCATTAGTGTGTGAGCTTCTGAACAAACAGCTGTCCTATAGCACATACTTTTTTTCATCTTCTTTTTTATTTTCTCATGGTAGGATGGAACGTGAAAGGGAGTCTGGTGGTGACAGGGGGAGGGAGTCAGACTCCCTCCCCCTGTCCTCCTCCAAGGTGGCAGCAAGGTCCAGGAAGCCCCGCTTTACCCAGGCCGACGTGGACCTCCTGGCCCGGCTCATGCTCCTGGATGAGAGGAACCTGTACACCCCCCCAGGCAGCAGGCCTAACCTGCAAAGGAGACTGCTGCCTGGGCCTCTCTCCAGGAGGAGTTTTGCCGGCGGGCCTCCTACCCTCGTGAGGTGGAAGACCTCAAAAAGAAAGGTGAGAAATAATAATGTTGATCATATTATTCAATTATAAATTATGTATATTATTTTGTCATTGAAAATTAAATAGAGTATGATTAGTAATACTAGCTACAGTAGCTACTAGTAGCATACATTGAGTTATATAATTATAATGTAATAATTAACTACTATAAGTAATAAAAGTTATAATGTTAAGTAAATATATTTTAAAAAACAGAAAATACTAGTAGCTAGCTTCTAGCTAGCTAGCTACTAGTGTACCACCCTACCCTATACTATACTAGTATTAATACTTATAACTAGACTACAAAGGAAATAAAATTATCTGTGGTATATTATTGATATTTATATTTATCTTTTTGAAATGGTGGTATTTGGGATTTTTTTTGAAAGCCACATTGAAATATAAATAAAATAGTATTTATGTATAACTAACTTTTGTATGTTGCATAAAAATAATCTAGTAGGTCAAGGCACAAAACATGGGCATGTTGTAAAAATTAATCAATGTTATTCTTTTTCCTGTATATTCCTCTAATTTTCAGGTCGCCATCTGCGATTGCACGAGGGGTAGGTGGCTCGAGGAGGCCGCCGAAACCTTGCCCCGTTCCGTGCCTGGTAAGTTGTTTTCAGAATACTACACAAGAACAACACACATTACACAACTATTCAATTAATTTGTAATGGAATTTGTGTTTAAAATGTTTCTTTAATATAACAGTGAATGAATCATTGTGTCTGATCTCATTCTTGTTTTTTAAAATTCTAACTGTTGTTCTCTGAATTTTGATTTGTCTTGTACAGAACCACACCCAGGCAGGGACGAGGCGGGGCTTCCTGGGCCTAGTCACCAGAGGAGGACGGAGGCAGCAACAACAAGTAGTGGTCTAGGTAGGAAACTAATATATCTTGGCACGGCCAGTACAGTAGTATATATTATCTGAGGCTGAAAAACAAAATCTTTTTTTTTTTTATATCAGTCAGTTATAGTGGCTGGGGATTGGGAATGGGGGGATGTGTGTATTTATTTATTTGTATATATTAAATGACACTGAGTGGCTATGATAGTAAACTAAAGAATTGAAGGTTGAAAAAAAAGAAGAGGTTTGTAGTGTATCTCCTACATCATATTCTGTGTAACCTGAGATTGACTATTATTTCTCCTTCCCAATCCTTCAAATTATGTATTCTCTCTAATCTATGTTGATAGATTTGATATCCCTCCACTCTCCCCTCACTCCTTCTCCCCTGCAATGGACTCCTCATTTTTCTATAATCCTCAAGGTCAATAAACTAAATAAGGGGTAGATTATTTTATAACTTGCTCACACGCATCCAGTAGTATTTGCTTTTTTATTTGTCATATCTGACTATGTAATGTATGTATAATGTATAGTTCTGTGTCTCATGTTGAATTATTATTTTTTTTTAATTTCTTTACAGGCCAAGAACAGCCTGCCCAAGACCCAGCGGCCCACCACTGCCACCAGCACCACCACCAGCACCACACCAGCGCCAGCGCCAGTGCCAGCACCAGCACCAGCACTGCCCGTACTTCCTCCAGGATCTCCTCCAACCTGTAAGTGCTGCTGTGCACAATATTCAAAGTTGGAGGAGATCCTGCAGGAAGTACGGCAGTTCAAGGCGAAATATGATGCCGACTACATGATGTTGCAGCAGAAGGTCGGAGAGCTGCAGGCCAGTGTCTGCAATGTGGAGAGGAGGTTGTTAGCCCTGGAGGAGGCCCCTCAGGAGCAGAGGGAAATGGCTTCTCCTCCTCATGAGATGCCTCATGAGGAGGAGGTGCCAGTTCTCTCTGCTTCAGAGCAGGTTTCTCCAGTGGCGGCACCCTCCTCTCCACATGAGCCTGACCCTGCTGCAACATCATGAAGTCAAGGCATCATATTTCGCCTTGACCTGGCTGCTGGCCCTGGTTTTTTTGTTTTATTTGTTTTTTGTTTAATGTGTCTACTGTGGTGGTGGAATATATGTGAAATATAAATATGTTAAAATAAATTTGTTACATTGTAAATGTTTGCTTGTTCTTTTTTATATATTAATTTATTAGTCATTTAACTAATAATAATTATTCCAAAATAATATAGTATGGTACTACTAAATTACAAAGAGCAGACATGTACGGATGTATGTCTATTAATCCAACACATTTCATTGTTTTAGTAGTAGTAACTAAGTTAGTCATACACTTCCATACAACATTCAGTCTGGCTGAATTAGCACAGTGTATACTTGTGAGCAGTAGCGCCAACGTCAAGGCTTCAACCGTGGCTACTGACCATTCAACACATCTTTCAACCTGGCCAATACAAATTGTGCACTGTGTGCAGTGTGTGCAGCACTCAAGCTACTGCAATGACTCACACGGTCAATGCCAAAAATTGCTCCATGACCAAGACAGCCATTTGAAGCAAAAAATGTAATGCTTGTGATACTAAAGTAGGAGTAAGGACTAGGAGAAAGCAGACTCATGAACAAAAATCCTTCAGAAATGTACAACTTCTGGGTGCTCAGTTTTCTCTTTTTATTACACTCAAGGGTGTCTGTATATATTTGGTTAATCAATATATTGTTACAGTAGGGTGGATATAACAGTAACAGTTTATATCCAACTAGTAGCTAGTAGTTGTAGCTAGCTACTAGTTGGATATAAACTGGATATCCAAGTAGTAGCTAGTACTTGGATATCCAGTAGCTAGTAGTAGCTAGCTAGTAGCTAGCTAGTAGCTAGCTACTACTAGTACAGCCACTAGCTACTAGTTAGAGTATCAACCTCTCTGTGCACTGTAAGAGCAATTTAATATTGTATTGGCCTGAAATTCTTTCATACTTCATTCCACAATCATGCTGTCGGAGATGGACGCTGAGGCAGAAGAACCCAGCGAGGACTTGCCTGCCTCAGAGGTGGACACTGGGGGAAAGGAGCCTGGGAGTGAGAAGCCTGTGTTGGAGAGCAGCAGGACAGAGTGTTTATGTCTTGTGACTCCCAGACTGGCTTCTCCTGTGGGCACAAGAGGCAGCAGCGGCAATGTTGTGGCCGCTGCTGCCTCTTGTGGCCGGGCGCCCCAGCAAGCGATGCGGGGAGCACAGCTGCATAGAGCCAAGCCTCTCTTCCACCCCTTGACCTTGGATCTCAGCCCTCGACAAGAGGCTCACTCCTCCCAGTCACAGGGAAAGTTCGGATACCCAAGATGTGGAAAGTTCGTTTTGATAAAAACCAATTGCTCGACTAAGTCTGGAGACAAACGTGCACGGTGTGGACTCACTATGTTCCCTGTCATTGAAAATACTCTTTCACTTTGCCACACTTGTTGGCGGGCAGGAAAGAAAGTGCTGTGCTAGTATTGCAAGATCAGGCCACATTGAAGCTTTCTGTGCCCAATATCTCAAGGGATCTGAGTCCATGCTCTGAATTGGCTCAGACAGAAAACTCTTAACATTGCAGTTCTGAAACATTCTCCTGCAGGTAGGACTCAGTAGTAGTAACTCTTCTGCCAACAGCTAATGCGATTGCTTGTGACATGGCAGGCAGTTCATTAAATGTGGAATAACTCATATTTTGATGTGTTATGGAAGGGGTAGGGGAGCAGCTGTTCATACTAGTACTTGAGCAGGATGGAGTTGGAGACTGAGAGGATGATACTAATTCTTTTTCATCGTTACCAGTGGAACAGACCCTGTTAGACATTATGTTTTCAACCATTTTAATCAACATTTTTTCCAATGTGTAAGAGCATTGTTCTTGAGAGCAATACTGCCTTTCACACGTGGGTCACACATCGTGGCTAACATATAGCAATCCCTTTGCATGAGAGGTTTCAATCTTTTTTGAACTTGCTCTTTTAAGCATTTAACCAGCATTAACACTTCCTTAGAGAAATCTGGATGATGCAGAAATTCCTCTAATACCTCCTCCAGATAGTTTATTACAGGGATGACACCACCCAAAGTGACATTAGCTGAACTCAATGCATCAGTATATACTTTTGAAAGGCTTGAGGACATGCACCATGTGTGCAATGTTTGTCCAGTCTGACATTCCAAGAGGATTTTCCAATCCAATTTCAGTTGCCATTGCCAAATCATGAAGAGGTTGTCTGCTGTTCAGACAACCTCTCCAACATAAGATAGGTGGAATTCCATCTGGTAGGCACCTCCTGAAGAAGGTGTGCAAAGGTGCGCCAACTGCTATTTGCCTCTTTCTGAGTTGCTTCCCACTTTTTACACTACGATTGAATGCCCAGCTATTTTGCGACACTTTTCAATCAACCGCTTCAGGAGTTGACTACTACAACTAGTAGTACCACCTTCCTTGCCCTAAGCCCCCAAAGCATCCCTCACTATCAGATGCAGGGTATGTGCCAAGCATCGGATGCCGTTGAATCTACCATCAGCCAGAGCCTTAATAATATTGGAACCATTGTCAGTAATGAAAATCCATTTAAGCCTTCCATATCACTGCTTCTAAGGAGCCCATTCACTTTTTCCATTCATCCCCTGAATTGCATGTAAGCTATTTTCTGAAGTATGTCTCTTGTCTAGCAATTGAGCATGCAGTTAAAGCCCAATGGTATCCTGGCGAAACCTTTTTGGAGCTGCTGGCCACTGCACTCCAATGCTGCTAGTGCTTACAGGTATTAATGCCTCATCCAGCTGCCACCAATGTGATGTTAGAGGACAAATATGCATGCTTTTGCATTCATACTAGTCCAAACATCAGTGGTGAGATGGATGCTCCTCCCCTTTGCCCTTGCCATCATAATCTGCATTCAGCAACGACATTTTCTGTACTAGGGAGGAAGCACCTGACGGCTCTAAATGACTTCTTTGAAGGAAGTTTTGTAGTAAGGGGCGAAATAATGGAGCCATCCGCTTAAATCCCTCATTTTCTACAATCTGCAGCGGCTGATCATCAAAGCAATCATTAGAGCAATATGTCGTGTACCCACTTTAGACATTGCCTGCTTCCTGCTCTGTGACATTGCAGAAGAACACCACCCCATCTGCTCCATGGTAGCTTGCCGCTGCTGGGGATGAGGAAGAGGAGACTGCTGCTTCTGCAGATGCACACAATCTGTATCTTCTTTAGTACTACTACTTTCCTTCTGTGGCTGCTTCCCTGTTGCTTTACTTGAAGCCTGGGCAAGCACATGGGACCAGCTTCTTCTGCAAGCAACAGTGCTCTATGTTCTCTTTCAAGGTGATATTTCATGTTGCTGTTAGTAAGATGTCCAATAATTCTTCCACGGCTCACCATCTTTTTACAATGGATACATTGTCCAAATCTCTGGTCAGCCACAACATGATAATGATTCCAAATCTTTGATGTCCTTGTACTGTTCCTTACTCTAGGCTGGATACTTGTCATTTTCAGTAGTAGAAATAGTAGTAGTAGTAGTAGTAGTCACACGTGGATGTTCAAATGGTGTAGGGGACAGGGTACCAGCAATACTGCTGGCACTGGCAGTAGTTGTTTGTTTTGCAATCTGACTAACATTGTCATTGCTTCTGTTCTCCTCCTCCTCCTTCTCCTCAGAATGTTTACTAGCCAAAAACTCCTGATCATCCTCCTCCTCCTCCTCCTCCTCCTCCTCAATATCTGATCCTCATCATCATCCAATACTTTCTGTAGCACCATTCTTTCATCTAATCTTTTCACCTTTCCCTCAAATTTTGCTCGTTCCTTCCCTTGCAACAAGTTTCCTTGCACTTCTACATCCTCTTTCTTCTCAAAAAATCGCAGTTTTTTCCTAGGGACTGGCAGACAGCTCTTTCCAGTAGCACTATCACTAGCAACACGTTTTTTTCCAGAGGGTACTGGTAGGGGCATTATGATTCTGTGGTCAAAGAAATATATAATAAATATAGTACATTAAACAAGTTAATAAATTAGTTTGGTATTCATTTTTAAAACTTTATTGAGCTAATAGCATTAGCTAGCTAGCTAGCTATTGCTAAGGCTACCCCCAGACCACAGGACAAAGAAGGATATAGTGATTATTTATTAGTCAGTGAGTGACACTGACAATTGATAATTTGATATAGTATACTTACTAATATATTATATTGCAATTTATACCATGCATTGGCCAGAGCATCAAACTGCAGCAGACTGAGACTGAAACTAGGCTGCAATACTTCAGTTCACTCATTACATTAGCCTCCTGGCAGGACTGGCTAGGCTCTTTTCTGCATTGAGGTTAGAGAAGTCCTATTCCTATTTTTTCATATCCTTTTCAGGCCTATTCTGTTCTTTGAACTAAAATAACTTCTCCCTCCCACTTCAAGTCTTACCCACAATCTCACACACAGGAGCAGAGAAGCCTCAAGCCAAGCACAAGATACATAATATAGGATATTGGACAGACTATTGGCCAATTATAGGATTAGTAGTAGAATTAATTTGATAGTAGTGACTCACTGGCTTTAATAGCTAGCCATATAGCCAGTGACACTAGGCTAATAACTAGCTTGGATATTAGCCTAGTGTCACTGGCTATGGCTAGCTAGCTATAAACACTATTAGTGATAAATCTGGTAGATTACACATACATCTATATAATATTGATAAATATAATTTATATAATTTTATATATTTATAAATCTATTAAAACTCTACTGCTGCAATGTTCAGAAAGCAGTCAAAGCACCTACCTTGTCCTTTATAAGCAAGCACTGCTGCTGGACTGGAGTGCTGGTGCCTGCCTATGCCTAGGCTAGGAATGCTGCGAACGAAGAGCTCACTCAAGAAACAGAAAAAAAGAG
>NC_042615.1:837496987-837503661 GCF_901001135.1 Rhinatrema bivittatum
TAGAGCTCAGCTCAGCTCACTGGTTGTGGCTATTGGCTATTTTGGCTAGTGGTACTTGGCTGCTAGCAGTAGCTATATGCTACTGTGGCTAGTGGCAATGGCTGGCTACTGGCTGGCTGCTAGTATCATAGGCTGATACTAGTATCAGCTAGCTAAGCCAGCTAGCAGCTAGTACCCCTTAATAACAATAAAGGCTGTATAATATAACTAACTCAATCAACAGCTGCAGCTAGCTATAAACTGATTGACTGATGTTTTCTCCTCAAACCCACAAAACAAAAGCAACACTGCAGAGCACCCCTTATTATATAGCTATTATAGCTACCTATTGACTAAAAGTAGGAGGGAAAATAAACCTATTAATTTAAGTGGCCAATTCAAAAATGATGCAAATGAATATTATGCATAATATATCAAACAAATTCTAGTCACATGATTGATGACATAATCACAATATCCACAGACACACTACTACAGTAGGATTAGAACTTCAAGCTAATAGCTCTATCCCCCATTCCCATTCCCCATCCCCCATATAAAACAATCTGTAAAAAACAGCACCTTGGCTGTTGGTAACCTTGGTAATGAATAAAAAACAAGAAGACACCCAATAGGAATACATATTCAACCTTCAATTTAAAAAAAGTGTCAATTTAGTATCAATTTACGTTAGTGCGCACTAACATATATCACTGCGCACTGCCATGTACCTAGCGCGCACTAATAATCCGTTAGTCCGCAGTACGGTGAGGCGCCATGTACCGCGCACTACGTCCAGCGACTGCGCGCTAACGGATAGTCCATGCGCACTAACATCCGTTAGTGCGCAGTAATAAAAAACCGACTTTAACCCGAAAATTCGTGGAATTTTGATTCTTTTTCCCAACTTCCCCAACAATGACGAATTAGACAATGTCGTTGGCATTGGCTAAATCGTGAAAAACGAATGCACATCTCTAGTGGAAACTCACATGCCCATGGTACAGGGCCAAAGGAGGAGGTAGCAAAACCAATTTGGAGCTCCAACTGTTTAGAGCTGCGTGAGAGAGATTGCAAGACTGAACAGCAAGGAGTAGCAGCAGGGTTTGGATATATTGCAGGTAAAATTGGTAGCAGCAGGTCACCTATTTATTTTATTCAATTATATAGATTTATGTGCTGATTTCCAAAAATAAGATTGAAGCAGTTCCCAATAAGCATGGAGCATTACATGGGTGGCAGTTTGGCAATGCTGCACTCCCAGTGAATGGCAGAAAAGATGAGAAACAGCCACCTGCAGATGCTCAGGCATGTTTGGGTAACATCTGGGCGATCTCCCTAGTGGTGCTGGTAATGACAAGACAAGGAAAAGTGATGTTTGCAGATATAATGTTTAGCAGGTATATATTTGGGAGGCAGTATTCCTGGGCATGGTTATGGGTGGAGAGGAGGACATTGGAGGAGTTTCTATGACAGCTGCCTTTCCTGTCCACCTCAAATACCATTTTGTTCTGAATATTTGCTCTGCCCTTTTTTAGTGCTATAGTTAAATACCTGGATATTTCCTGTTATTCGCCTTTCAGAGTCCAAAATTAGTTTGAGTAACCTAATTAATATACATGGTTTTGATAACGAAGAGACCAATATTCAAATATCTGACAATGGATAACTTAACCTGCTAAAATTAGTCAGAGAAGCTAACCAGTAAATTCAATAGGATTAATGTCCCACTGCATATCAATGAATAAAATTATCTGCCTACCTTTTGACAGATAACTTTAAACCTAATTAGCTATGTTTGAATGCATTCATTTAGGTTTAAAGGGGTGGTTATTCAAAAGTGGACGTTCAAGTAATTTAACTGATTAGAACTTATCCGGCTAAGTTACAATGTACATTCAGCGGCACGGCGATGTTACTGAATACATGTTAGGATCTGTGGTGTGTGGCCCCTGGCAGAGGTGACAGATGGTACCACCACGCAGAGGAGCCCCGTGAGCTACACCATCGGGAGGCGAGGTCTCAGCTGACTTTAGACACAGTACAAGTCTAGAGTCTTTTTAAAAGAGGTAGAGCAGCACTACCCACGGAGCGGAGGGCGTAATAAAGTCCTCAGACACCGAGGTGTGGCAGGCCTGTGGAATGAGGAATACACAAGGAGGATAGATGGAACTGCAATGGTCCGCAGAGCAGGGTGCACTGACGAGGGTTCTCCAGCAGAGACGAGATGGTAGTGATCCGCGGAGTGGGGTACACCAATGAGGTCTACAGTAGATATGGGAATGGTCCACAGCGTGGAATACATTGAAGAAGTCCTCCGTAGAGATAGTGGTCTGCAGAGCGGGGTACACCGAAGAGGGTCCTCAGTAGAAACGGTAATGGTCCACAGAGCGGGGTAGACTAATGAGGTCCTCAGTAAAGATGATAATTGTACGAATAGCAGGGTACTCATGGCAGAGTAGCGATGGCTCCAGGGAAGCCACTGGGAACGAGGCAGGCAGAAGTCCAGGGTATCAGCCCTCCAAGGAATGGATAGCCAGAGATGAAGAGAGGGCCCCCAAGAAGCAGGTACCCAGGACGTGTCACGCCAAGGAAGCAGGAACTGGAACGAATGGTCCATCTTGTGAGCGAGGCGGAATCAGCAATGAGGGAACTCTTTGCCAAGTCGTAGGTAGGCAGGGCTAGTCAGCTTAAATATCCTGGAGGGATGACGACATCCAGAGGGGAACGACTCCGAGGTTCCCACCATGACGTGCTTAAGACTGGCCCATTCGTGTGCGCACCTACGGGATTCTGAGGGCAAGATGGCAGTTGGCAGTGTCTACGCTGTCCAGGGAGGCCTGGGAGCGGTAGGCAGGTCGGAAGCTGCAAGGCTTCCCAACGGAGTCGAGTTTGAACAGAAGGAGGTGAGCATGAACAGCTGCAGCCGTCTGTCACTGACGGGTGTAACAGTACCCCCCTTCTTAGGGCCCCATCTCCGGGAATTTTGGCTTTCTTGGGTGAGAAGCAAGGAACTGTTTGATCAGCTCTTTGTCAAGGATATTGACTGCAGGCTGCCAGCAGTTCTCTTCGGGACCAAATCCTTCCCACGAGATCAGATATTCCCAATGCTTCCGTGCTTCCTGAAGTCCAAGATGTCCTCAACTTGATATGTTATAACTTCCTCTGTGGCCAGAGGTTGGGGCTCAGGAGGTTTCTTGGAGAATTCAGATAGGATGAGCGGCATTAAAAGTGAGATGTGGAAGGCGTTATGGATCTTGAGCGATGAGGGTAGACGAAGGCTGTAAGTGACCGGGCCCATCCGGCGGTATGGGGAAAGGCCCGATGTATCTGGGAGCAAGCGAGCTGAAGGCAATTTTAAGCCAATAAAGCTAGTGCTGAGCCATACCTTGACTCCGGGATTCAACTGAGGGGCTGCCCGATGATGGGCATCATAGAACTTCTTGGATTTCAGGGCGGCTTGCTGTAGAAGTTGTTTGGTGTGTTCCCACAGGTGGTGCAGCTCTTGTGCAGAGGCTTGCGCTGCCAGAGAAGGTACAGACAGAGGAATTGGAAGAGGAGGCAGAGGCTGGCATCCATACACTACTTGGAAGGATGATGACCCAGTAGATGCAGACTGATGGGAGTTCAGGGCGAACTTGGCCCAGGGCTATGTAAGACAAGTCATTCTGCAGAGAGTTTACGTATCGCCGAAGGAACTGTTTCAGGGTGCGGTTTGTCCTCACTGCCTGGCTATTGGCCTGTGGGTGATAGGCCGATGTGAGATCCAAGGAGATGTTGAATATTTTACAAATTGACCTCCAAAACCTGGCAATGAATTGAACACCCCCCTCCCCACCCAATCAAACAGTATGTGTCTCTGGAGTCCGTGGGCGGAAGATGTGACGGATAAAAAGTTTAGCTAACTCTGCGGCTGAAGGAAGACCAGGTAACGCCACAAAGTGAGCCATCTTTAAAATCGGTCCACGGTGACCCAAATGGTGTTATTGCCACTGGAAGGAGGTAAATCCACAATGAAATCCATGGCTATGTGTGTCCATGGCTCACTAGGTGCAGGATGAGGTTGTAGGAGACCCCAAGGACGGTCTGTCAGCAGCTTCTGATGAGCGCAAGTAGAGCATGATTCCATGTACACTTGGACATCCTTCTTCATGGTTGCCCACCAATAGAACCTCTGAAGGGAAAAGAGAGTTCTTGCTTGTCCGGGATGGCCTGTGAGTAACGAATCATGCGCCCAGCGGAGGATATTTTTGCGAAGAGGTCGGGGAACCACAGTCTTCCCGGATGGCACTGTGAGTGTAGCAGAGATGAGTACTTTAGTCGGATCAATGATGTGCCGTGGAACATCTGGAACATCATCTGTGGTGAACGAATCCGAGAGAGCATTGGCTCGGACGTTCTTACTGGCTGGAAGGTATCGTAGTAAGAAATTGAAACGAGTGAAAAAAAGAGACAAGCGGGCCTGCCTATTGTTAAGGCGTTGAGCGCAATGTAGGAACTCGAGGTTCTTGTAGTCAGTGTATATGGTGATTTGGGTCTGTGCTCCCTTGAGCCAAGGACGCCACTCTTCGAAAGCCAGTTTAATCGCCAGCAATTCCTTGTCCCCGATTTCATAATTACGCTCAGCCAGGGAAAAGCATCAGAAGAAGAATGAATATGGTGCAAGGTGCGGTTAATTGATTGCTGGCTGAGGACTGTCACCAACACCAACGTTTGAAGCGTCCACTTCGATGATGGTCATTGTGGTCGGATTGGAGCAGGCATGGCTCTTGTAGGAACGCTTCCTTGAGCTCTCAGAAGGTGAACATGGCCTCGGGAGACCACTGGGATGAATGTCTCTCTATATTTCGCACAGATGCAGGATATTGACATTTGCACAACGTTCCATGCTTGGACAGTCTTAATCTCCCAGATGACGACAGCAGGTGAGCTGTCACCTGAGGTCCTGGGCGGAGTACGGGGCATTCACAGTATATTTAGGAACTCTCAGCATAGAGTTCTCTACTCAGACGCCTTTGTGTATTGTAGCTCAGATTCAATACACAACCAACCCAGCCATGAAGATCGCAGTTGCCTTTCTGGTGGTGGCCCTGAGCCTCTGCTATCAGGGTAAGTAACCTTTAAATTATTACAGAATATGGAGCAGAAGCCTCCATATTTCCTGGTTTGACCTTTCACACTACTGAAGGCAGAGAATTGCTGAGGGGACACTTCATGGGATCATTTGCATGTAAATGCCCAGAATGCTGAGAGCAGGGTATATGGGGATCTGCTGTGCAGGGACTGAATGTCAGTCTAACTGTGAATGGGATGATGCCTGCTGAATAGTTTGCATAACCGTAGGCATTAAATATCACTTGCTGCCCTGCATTAGAGGCTTAGAACATAGCATGATAATTAGCTCCGTGCATGTTAATTCTAAACACACTTGTAAAGAACAGGTCCCTATGTCCTTATTTATTTATTTATTTATTTATTTCTAGTCTTTTATATACCGAAGAATAGCAATCTGCCTTCACTCCGGTTTACAGGTTAACAACTTAATACATTAGAAGAACATACGGAACAACTTATTACAGTAGATGGACATTAGGAACATTATTAATTGAATGACTTTTTCCATTCTATAAATATTCTAAAAAAACAGGCGAACTGAACATGTATAAGTGTGGACAATCAGGTATTGTTAAGCATGTTACTAGTAACTTGAGTACATCATCGAACATATGTAGTGTTCATCATCAGACAAATGGTGTGTTTAGCTTTCTCATGTTTGGGTACGTTGGGACTGAGGGAATACGACCTCAGCAAGCGGAAGGGGGGCATAACTTTTTATTAAATAGAGAATATAACATCATTGGGAGACTGTGTATAGGTGAGAAATGTGTATAGGTGAGAATTGTCATGAGAGGAGACATCTCGATAACTTTAGTGTGAGCCAAACGAGAGGGATAATGAGTCGGGGAGTTGCGTGGACCTTACAAAGCTTTACCCTCCAGGACTGAGCACAGTGCTCAGGGTGGCTCTCCCCAGCGTCCGCATATGGAGAATAATTACATCTTATATCCCACTGGTTCTCTTCCCATGCCCCTGAGCAGGACCTTTCCTGTTCATTACACTGACTGAGAACCTGCAGCTCATCAGAGATATTATTCCTAGCTCCCTTCCTAGCATCTGTCAGGCTACAGTGCTGTCCTGGCATTGGTCAGTCCTGCTATTGTCATTCTTTCCCCTTTCTATTTTAAGCTTCTTTGGGCAGAGGCATTGCTAGGCACCTAAATGATCCAGGGCACTGGCCCAGAACCCCTTCTTTCTCTCCCTCCCTCCAAGACTTTGATAATTAACTCAATCACAATCAGCAGCTTCCCCTCCTTTTACACTTTCGAATAATAGGACTAGGGGGCATTCCATGAAGTTAATTACATTTAAGACTATCGGAGAAAAATTCTTTTTCACTCAATGCACAATAAAGTTCTGGAATTTGTTGCCAGAGGATATGGTTAGTGCAGTTAGTGTAACTGGGTTCAAAAAAGGTTGGATAAGTTCTTGGAGGAGAAGTCCATTAATGGCTATTAATCAAGTTTACTTAGGGAAAGCCACTGCTATTATTGCATCAGTGCATGGGATCTTTTTAGTGTCTGTCTTGTGGCCTGCTTTGGCCCTGTTGGAAACAGATGCTGGGCTTGATGGACCCC